>NW_020312062.1:0-124399 GCF_002999335.1 Cyclospora cayetanensis | reverse complement strand
AGATAGAAAAAGAGGAGAAAAAAGAGGAAGAGGAAGAGAGAGGAAGGAAGAGAGAAGAAGAAAAAGAAAGAGAAGGAGAGACAGAGAGAGAGAGAGAGGGAGAGAGAGAGGGAGAGAGAGACAGAGAGGGAGAAAGAGAGAGAGACAGAGAGACAGAGAGAGAGAGAGAGAGAGAAAGAGATGTGTCCAGATGTGTGGGTGTATAGGGGTATGTGTGTGCGTGTTTGTGTGTGTGTTTGTGTGTGTGAGTGTTTGTGTTTGTGTTTGTGTGTGTGTGTGTGTGTTTGTCTGTGTAAATATTTGTATATGTGCATACATTTGTGTATATATATATATATATATTTGTATGTGTGCATATATTTGTGTGTGTATAGATGTTTGTATATGTGCATGTATTTGTGTGTGTACATGTATTTGTGTGTATGTATATTTGTATATGTATATATATGTATTTGTGTATACATATATATATATATATTTGTATGTGTGTATATATATTTGTGTGTTTTTACGTGTGTCTCACGTGGATCGTGCAGACCTCCGCCAAGGGCCTTTTATGCGCGATGCCCGACGGGCAAGAGTACGGCAACGGGAGTTCCCCTAAGTACCTTGTAGAGTCGCTAGTGCAATTTTATGAGGCCGCAGGGGTCCTTAAGATTCCAGAAGCAAGGGCACTTGCAAAGCGTCGTGCGGCGGAAATTCAAAAATTTGCAAGGTGAGTTGATGCCCCTACGCCCCCCTCGGCTCGCGCTGGTTTTTTGCCGTTCCTTTGCAGAAAACGCAGCAGGAGGGAGTTGCGTCGGCATATCTACTGCTGTGACGTGCATGCGCAGCCCGTACCCTTTTTATGGGTGGCGAAGGGGCCCCCAGGGGGCCCTGGAGCAGGAGGAGTCGGCGATTGTCCGCAGACAGCGGTGCCTCCTACTGCAACTGCTGCACAGGCAGCGAGCTGATCTCCCCCCAGGTTCGTATGCCCTATATCGATTGCCTTCGCTTTCAAGTGCAAAGCTGATTCTTTGACGTTGCATGCATGCATGCATACATATACGAATGCGCAAGCTTAACACATCGGAGCCTTCAGCCCCAATGCCAAAAAATATACCACATACATATATATATATATAGCACTCCAGCAGGCGGCCATCTCATTCCCCCCAAGCTGTCTAGTTTCTGGGGTTTATAGAGTTTAGAGCCTGCGGTTTGAAGGACTTTTTTCTCGTGTGAGATTCAGAGGGGCCTCTGCCTCGGTCTGTCCCCCTTCCCACGGGGGCCCTGCGACCTTCTTCCCTACTCCTGCTGCTCCCGGATTGTTGTGCCCAGGGGCCCGGCCTCCTAAACCCGGCAGCAGTGGGGGGCCCCCTCCAGAAATTCAAGGCTACCCTCGCCTTTGCCGTCTCAATTCTACACCGAGGTACAGTGTTGCTGCCAGGACTCGCTGCCGATTCGCCTCCGCGCAGAAAATTGTGCATAAATCGTCGCTATATGGGTGACGCGTGCCCCGGCAGGGGACCCTCGTATCTGTGGCTTTACATGCGTAAATTTCTTGCGTGACACCTGGCATGTGAGCCTAGCCTTTGTGTGCTGTGCTTCTTTCTTCAGCCTGCTGGCAAGCCCCTCCCTTGGCTGCTGCCTTAGGGGAGACGTTTCAGGGCCATCTGCAGGGACCCCATCCGGCCCGCCGTGTTCATTTGGGGGGCCCCCTCGGAGGATGGCTGGTGTATGCGGAACAAACAGGGGTTCTGCCTCCCACTACTCTCATCTGCCTCTCAGATTCGGGTGCCCATCTGCAGATTTGGGGTCACATGTCCTTCTCTACGTACTACCAGGTGAGCAAGCCCTTGGCGCTTCATTAAGGCCTCCCTCACATGCCCCTATACGGGATCGGCTGCTGTGTGTGCAACGTATGTGCCTTATGAGGCTCGTAGAAGTGTAAGTTTCAGAGACGCACACACAGCTATTTCGACTCCACCCATTAGTCTGAAGCAGTGACGTTCTGGAGCTATGGCTGTGTGGCGGTGCTTCTGGATGAACACACGCATTCTGTGGCCCCTCCCTACAGATTTGACTTTTTCCTTCAGTGGGGGCCCCTCTAGGTCAAAAAGTCCTTCGGGGCCCCACCTGATCGTACAGCGCCCGTGCATTGCATGTCTGTTGCTGCGCAGAAAAACCGCTGCGTAGTCTCTGTGGGAGGTAAAGTGACTGTGTCATTTGCTGGCGAAGGCCCTTACTCCTTCTCCCTCCCAAAGCTCCACATCCAGGGACTGTTGTGGGGCCCCCGTCTGTTCTACTGGCAGGGGCCTCTGCATGTAGAGGGGCCTGGTCTTGCCTGCACCCTTACCATAGGGCCCCCTGGAGGCCCTCTCCGAAGCTCTGAGGGGGCCTTCATCCCCCAGTGCCCTCTGGATGAGGTGTTTGGGCAAGTGGTACAAAAAGACTCGCAGCAAAAAGAAGCGGAAGGGGCCGTTGGGAAACCTCAAGAGGGGTCCTCACAAGTGTTGGGAGTCATCACCGGATCCTACACTGATCGCATCTTTTGGAATGGAGAAGAGTGAGTCAGCGCCTCATGCTGTTGCTGCTGCAACACGGGGCGTACATAGGCGTGCATGCAGCCGTTTTGCATCCATGTGCTTCATCGCGTCTCCGTTGCATGTGCTCACAACAACCCGGAGTTGTAGGCCTATCCGTGGGTGCTTGTCTCGCGTTTAAACCGTTGGTGCCCTGTGTGTATCCTAAAATCATCTAGGGTTCAGCGCGCTTTCGTGGGCAGTTACAGAGACACTGCAACGTACAGATTTCCATGGAAAAGCATCGACGACAGGCTCTCCTTGAACCGTGCTGTTCCTGCGTCTCTTTTGCTGTCTGCTCAAGAATTTGGAATGTCTGCACTCCCCAGAGCTTCTCCCTCTTGCCAGTCCCAGATGAAGAAGCCCTTCCGATAGACAGCAGGTGCGCTGCCCAGAAGCCTTGATGAAGGGGCCTCCGGCGCTGGCAAAGGCCACTGAGGCGCTTCCTGCCCCCCTTTTTAGCATGCGAGAAGGCCGTCTACGGCTGCCTTTAGCGTCCTGCGTACCATGCCCTGTTGCTGGTGCTGCTTCTGTTGGGTGCCTAAGGTGTGCGACTCTCCAGTGTGCTGACTCAGGTTTCGCCCCGAGGGATTGCTGCTCTCTCTAGGATATGAGGAGATGGCCAATCGGCTAAGGCAAAAGGCACTCCAAAGAGAGGAAGCTGATATGTTCGCGCAGGCACCCTTCCCATCCCCTCCCTTCCCATCCCCCCACTCCTCGGCGAACACACACCCACACACATACACGCACACGCACGCACACCCCCGCTGCGCATTGAGACCCCTACAGGGTCTCATGCACTGATCCTGCGCCGAAGCTCCCTTGTTTCTGTCTATGCGCTGCCCCGTGTACCTAACTGCGCCTGCCTCTGCCAGTGCCTCCGCCGGTCCTTCCTGCCTCTTCCACCGTCTGAAGCTGTCCTTTTGTTCCGTCGTTAATAGTGCTACACCTTTACCACGTCTGTCTGCGTTTTTCAGGGCCCTCCGAGACAGTCGGGGGGACACCCACCCAAAACCCACGTGTGGGGAAGTCCCTTCAGAAGGGACGTTCTTGGAGGCTCCCGTACACTCGGCGCCGGAACTAACACCCCGCGCACGTGCATAAAAATTTACACTGCACACTGGAATATGGCTATCTCGTGTCATAGAGGGGCGCCAGTACTGTGGTAAAAGGATCCCCTAGGAACCTCACATCGGGCAGCTTGATTTCCTTGCCATACAGACGAGCCCCTTTTGTTGCAACACTCCCTTCTTGTAGAGAGGGAAATTCATGTGCTTCTTCTGCCAAGGCTTGCCTTTTAAGAAGTAAAAAAGCCCCCCAAAATATTGCGGCTAAACCCGGGATTGTAGTGCTCTCCTGCACAGCGCAGCGCACAGGTGCCAGGTCGCTGCAGTGAGCGATGCATCCGGAGCAACTGCCTCAGCGACGTGGTCAAGGGCTGCCTTACGTGGCGTAGAAAGGTCAGGGCGAACACGATAGGATACGATTCTGGGGCCCTCCAAAGGGGCTCTTGGTGGGTGCTCACGAACGGGCCCCTCGATGCGGCGCCGGGTGCCCTTTATTGGGTCGAAAGGTCCCTGATCTGCAAATTGAACAAGCGAGAATCTTGCTTAAAATCAAGACGCAGCAGCACAATACAGAAACGCAAACTGAGATACAGAGAGCTACGAAACGTCCTCACGCAGACATACTGTGGCCCTAATGGATTTAGATGGAGGCACCAGGCACAGAAGACGCAGCCCTGTGGGAGACAGAGGGAGACAGAGTATTTGCGGAGAGTGGGAGGAAGGGAGGAGGTGTTGCGAGACCGCCATGTGGCAGTGCAAAAGCAAGCTGGAGGATGCAGCAAGTTGCATTAATGAGAGCGCTGGAAACAGGGATGCGAAAGGGGTACGGGATTGAAGAGATGAAGGCGGAACCGCCAAAGTGCAGTACAAGCCCAAGTGGCGAAAGGACAGACGCAAGGCATGGAGAGAGACTATGGCCCTCAAGGAAACTAGAGAATGCTGTGACGGAGGGCAGGGGATGGGGGATTGGCTCTGGGAGCAACAGAAGCGCCGTAGGGGCCCCCCATACAAGCAGCGGCAATATAACTCCAGATACTCCGCAGGGATCGCTCACTGTTGTGCGCAGCAGCCACCATTTTTAGGAAGCTCTCGCTTTGTGGGGCTGGTAGTGTTTTCGCATTTCGGGTTAGGACCCCCTGACAGATGGCGTTGTGCTTCTTCGCCCATTGCTGCAGCACCAGAAAGAGGGAGCTAGAGAGACACACAGAAGAGGCGTGCATGCTGCCAGTTTGAGTGCCAATTTCGCAGTCTACAGCTGCTGATGGTCCAGCGGGGCGGCCGGGGAGGTGAATCCCACTAGAAGGCCGCTCAATAGCGCGGTGGCATCCCACCAACGACCGCCAGAGGGGACACTGCGTAGTATAGCTGCGACCTCACTGAGCATTCCTTTTTGGACGCGAATGACGTTAGTGGCCCGTATAAGGCCGCCCCTGAAGCCGCCGATCCTGAATGCCGTAGTGAGCAGGCAGAGGCGAGACACGCAGGAAGTAAGCTTCCTCCAGCCATGTAGGCACCCTTAGTTAAAAGGCTCTGATAGTCATACAGGAGTCTTGCTGAGAAAAAAGCTGGCCTACGGGATACGATAGGAGTGCTCCCTGGAGCCCCCTGGGGCGTCGAGGCTCTCTGGGCTTTGCGTGGGCCTAGGGTTTGCTGATACTCCGTTGCATTGGTCATGCTGCTCTCACTTTCCCTTGACTCCATCCCTTTTCAATTTATTCCTTAAATACCTAGGTTCCGGATTAAGGGGAGGGCACCACGTCTATGGATGCTGATGGTGACCTGGGGTGTCGATCTTCAGGTGACCTTGCGCCCTAGTGCCTCAACTTTGGCCTTCCCACTGCGATCGTGAACTGTTCGAGGTCTTGAATTAGTCCTCACTCTGTATTGTTTTTCTTGAAGGGATTTGTGTTCTGCCTCCACTCGTGGGGGCTTTTGTCGGAGTCCCTCAGCACTTGGGGGCCGGCCTTACGGGGCCACGGGGGCACATAGGCCTAGGAGCATCTCAGCAAGTCAGCAGTGTTCGGTTTTCTGCAAATGAATGGATAGGTGAGACCGAATATATTTGCAAGATAAAAACCTCCTACATTTTCTCCAAAGGGGTGTTGTCCATTGGCCCAGAAGGCCGTGAAGCCTTACTAAAATGGGCGGGGGACCCCTCAGTCGGAATCGAGGAGAAGCAAGGAAGCAAAGGATAATCTGCATAGTGCGAGGCCCTCTTCCGTACCGCATAAACCTTTAGGAAAGGCAAGGGCTATAGCTTGAGAAAACACCCTTTAGGACACCTTTGCCTACCGTCTGAAGGGCCCTCCCAGGCTCCGAGATAGCTACTTTTTCGAAAAGACTTTTGGGGTCGGCAGACATATGCAGAGGATATTCAAGTTTGCTCGGTAGGGGCTCTAGCCGAGTAGCTGGTGGCGGATCGACACGGAAGAACCTATGCGCCTCTGCCCATGGGAGCAGGTGAAGCAACGTGGTGACCAAGAGACGGAGTGCGGCAGCCGAAGAGGAGAGGGAGGCAGAGTTCTGCGTACGAGAGTTAGAGCTGACATCCGCTACTTTTGGTACCGCAGCCAAGGACAAGAGAGACACAGGAGTGACTCTCAGAAACACCTGACAGAGAAAACGCCAGAAAGAGTGGGCAAGAGAAGCATATAGCTAGCCCAAGAGGCTTGGCAAGCGAGTTTTTCGGGCGGGGGTTGAAGCAGGGAGTACACATAAGGCTAAAAAGGAACGCTAAGGATAGACGACCTCTACGGCGCTCACGACTACAGTAGAATGCTCTCCACGAACGTGCGAGTGGTCGTACGGACTCGTCCCTTCGCCTCCAGCAGCTCGGAGCTGTTCTCAGTGGATGAAGAAAAGGAGGCCGTGGAGGTTAAGGTCCCACTGAAGCACGAGTCTTACCAGTTTAGGTTCAATAAGGTGCTGCACAATGCATCCCAAGAAACTGTCTTCAACGAGTGTCTGCCCAAGATTTTGCAGGGAGCAGTCGAAGGCTACAATGGCACAGTTATGGCCTATGGACAGGTGGACGAACAAACGCACGATACTCCAACTGGGAAAAGGGCAATCCCGATTGCGGGACATTTTCCTTGTCTCATCTCTTGGACTCTTTCCCTAATCTCTGGTTTCGTTTTTATATATCTAATAACTTATGGAAACTCATTCCTGCTGTGCTACTTGTCTGTTCGCCTATCTGATTCCTTCTGCGTTGACATCTCAAATACACCAGCGCTTGTCTTAGTTTATCTTTGTTTCGCTCTGCCGGACTCCTAGCTTAGTCCTCAAGCGCACGCAAAACCGCGAATACGTTCATCCGTCAGCAAATCATGGTGTATCTTTCTCTGTCCTTGTCGCCGTGCTACCCTCTGCGAGCTTACAGCCCTTAGTGCGTTGGTCTGCTTTTTGAGTTTCGACCGTACTTATCGCTCTTCCGCAGTGACTGTGAGTGGTTGACGTGTTTCGCCTTTTTGTGCACTTCTGCTGTCGCCATCGGTTGCCGTGGATTCCGATTCCGCGGCACATCTCCTGAATGTGTCCCAGTCCAAAGCATTCCATAAATAATCTCGCCATGCAGTGCAGACGCAGCGAAACTCACGACCTGCAACTTAAAATTTCAAGGTTTTGGATTGGGATGCAGGACTCCTTTGGGGGTTGCACGTTTGCAGACCGGCGCGGGGAAGACATACACGATGTGTGGGAGTTTGCGGAGCTTTGATTTGAGAGGCATCATTCCCCGTTCGATTTCTTCTTTGTTTTCTCTCTTGGAAGAACAAACGGGGATAGAGTTCTCCCTCTGTGTGTCCTACTGTGAAATCTACTCCGAACTCATTTTTGATCTGCTGGCCGAAGGAGGACTAGAGGGACAAACCGGCACTGAGCTTCAGGCCAGTAAAACTTAGAGATATGCTTGTTTTCTATGATCATAGTATGCCTCGGGAGCAGGAACGAGGGGCAGCACGCTAAGGTTCGCGTTCAAGCGAATTCCTGTCACATGTTCTATGGCGAAGGACCGGACGTTGGTCTGTGGGTAGAAGTGCGTAGTGGTTGACGGATTCTGCGAAGACATATGATGCATTTCCATAGTCAGGCTTGCTGTATGTTGTCTGTGGAGTGTGTATCTTTGCAGATCCAGGAGGACTCCCGGGGTGGATTGTCGGTTCGTGGGCTGTCTCAGCGTCCTTGTGGGTCAGTGTCTGAGGCGTTGAACTACTTTTACTTAGGGTCGAGCCTCCGCTCTGTCTCCTCCCACGGGATCAACTCCCAGAGCAGCAGGAGTCACTGCATCTTTACGGTCTATATACAGTGCAAAAGCACGGTGAATACAGCAGAAGCCACAAAAATCAGCAAGTTGCATTTTGTGGATCTCGCTGGATGCGAGAGGCCCAAGAAAACGCAAACGGAGGGAGTGCTCCTCAAGGAGAGTGCATTTATTAACAAAAGCCTTTCGTTTCTAGAAATGGTGGGCTACCCGCATGACGCTCGTTGTTTAGGATGTAAAGATTGGACAATAATGCCGCAAACAGTACTCCAGTTTTTTCCTTTAGGGCACCCTTGGTATGCATTGTGCTTTGGAGACAAAGAATTTGTGGTGTCTACTCAGGTGGTGGTCGCCCTTGGAGAGAAAGGCAGAGAACACATCCCTTACCGGTCAACCCGCCTGACACATTTACTGAAGGATACGATTGGGGGTAAGCAGGCAGTAAGGCTTTTAGCTTGGGGCTATGTGCGGTCCTTTACCGACGGTTAGAACTGTTAATACTGGCCGTACTCACAGCTGCGTATGCTTTTCCGTGTGGCGATCCGCAAGACTGGTGGTGCCCATAGAGCCCGCGTCGTCGAGTATGCTGCAACTGCAAATCTGTTCGACTACTGCTGCAGGAAACAGCAATACGTGCTTGATAGCAAACATATGGCCTGAGAAGGAACACCTCGAGGAAACACTCTCCACATTGCGGTTTTCCTTGCGGATGATGCGGGTCCGCTAATCTGTCCCTTCCAATGTAGCTTTGACCCTGCCTTTTCGTGCCTTGGCGCTCCTCTTGGTTACTGATTTTCTTTTCTAATCAGCACCCTTCGTTTTGACTCCTTCTTGTTGCATATTTCCTTCCTTTTGTTTGACTTCCCCCGAGTTATATCCCTCCTGTTCATAGTCTTTGATTTCCTTGTTCTTCATCGTGACCTCTGGGTGGCTTGGAGGCCTTCGGTCTCTTTGCCAGTGGCCGCTGGTTTGCCTAACTGGCGAGCTGACATGCAAGCTAGCTGCAATGCTGGGTCGATACGAAAGTTGATGTGCAGCCCTAAGGAGGCGTTGCCTCAGGTAGCCAATAAGGCTGTGGTAAATTTGGCGGTGGACCCGTTGGATGTGGTCAAACGTCTTGAAAAGGAAGTTGCGCGTCTCAAGCAGGAGTTGCAAATAAGCAACGCTCTCTTGGGGAAGCCACCTCAGGTCACGCACACCCTTCACTAGGAATAATGTTCCAACTAGAAAGCTCAAAGTCAATTGCTCTCATGCCGGGGGTTCCATTTAGACTCCAGGGTGTTCTAACTGGGCTGCTTTACAGGGACTAGGACTTGGGAAATCCACTGCACCACACGGATTTTTGTGTGTCTGTAGCTTCTGGCTTGGGGTTTCCAGTGTAAGAATTCATGTTTCTCTCTTCGAGTCTAAGGAGAAGCACTACGTGGTAGGGTTTGTGGCTCAGTCCTTCGAAGCACCTAGCCCGGAAGAGATCGAGGAGATGCGGAAGGAGGCTACGCTATTCTTGAATGGCGAACAAGAAGCAATACCCTTTAGCTCACTTAGGTATTACAGCAGAAGCAGCAGCAGCACTAGCAGTACCAGCAGCAGAATGAACAGGATAGCTCGCCTTTTGCTGCAGATGTCCTTGTTTATGGAGAGCCACCGTAGCTGCCATAGACTCTTCATTAACTTCTGCAGGAAAATGGAGGAGCTTCTGCACGTGATTCGCTCCATTTTTCAAGAGACGACAGCAGCAATCAGGCGAGAAGCCTCATATTCAGGGTCTGTTGCCGCCTCTGTCCCACACAGCGAGAACTCGGTGGGGCACCAGGGGGCCCTCGAGCTCGCGGGGAACTCAAAGGCAGTAGGGGCCACTGCGCCAGCAAAGTCGGTGAAAGAACAGAGCAAGGCGAGCCAACAGGGGAGCCCACAAGGGGCACCCTCCTTAGCGCCGAAGCCAGTGCAAAGTGAGCTGCAGAGTACAAAGCTCAATGTTTGTGGACCTTAGGAGGCGTCATTAAAGTGCGGTGCTACACAAGCAGTTTTTAACCCCTGTGCGCCGAACAACCACACCGGTAACAGCCATACGAGACACTACAGCCCACACAGCAGCAGCCCCACTATCATAAGCGCACGAAAAGTGCCTCAACAGTAGCAATAGAGTGCAGGTGCCTTTCACTCAGAGGTGGGATATGAGGATCCCTCAGTAGGTGGTCACTCCCTAGGAATCGACCCAGACCAGTCCGAAATATGCCACACGCAAAAAGCCAAAGAAACCAGGCAGCCAACATGCAGCGAGTAAGCAATTAGGAGGTGTGCAGCTCTCCAGCTGTTCGACTTACAAGATAATCATGCATGGCTCGGAAGAAGGCTTGCGCATCCAGCGAACAATTACTGTTTTGCGGCCTCACAACCTCGCGAAACTGCTCGCTAAAGGTTTAGGGCCTCGGCACACGATTGGGACGTAAGGTGTGCGTATTTGTGCTCAGTCCTCCGCGTGGGAACGCCAGTGCAGCTTCTTTGGAGCCACCCACTGCTATCGACAGAGTTCGTGCATTCAAAGAGTTCAAAGAAACGCAGGGACAACAATTGCATTTGTCTCTGGTCTCCTTGAAGGCTCAGCAGCAGCAGGAGAAGACGCAGCTGAAGGTCCTTAGTCAGGTGAGGAGAGCTCACCAATAGCTTAAGGGGGGGGCGCCCACGCGCATCGACGGGCTAGAGCCGCGCCTGGCTTCATGAGCGTCCTCCACGTGCCGTGCCTACTGGCAGCGCATCAGAGGCTAGAAAAAAAATCACATGCACAAAAGGGGACTGAGACAGCAATAGAGGCTCACAGACGCAAGACGCCAAGTGATAGGGAAGGGAGGAAGCACCAAAGAAAGAATAGGGCATCGATAGAGAGCGAAGCAAGATTCTACAAAGGAACATGAAGCAAGGCTCGGAGCTGCTTGGAATATAAGAACTGTGACTTGTTGCCATGGGGATGCTGTGCGACTTATGTTGCCAAAACCTATATCTTCAGGAAATACTGGCGTTCAGGGACAAGCTGAAAAGCCTCAGGGAAGAAGTCGGAGGGAAAGAGGAACATGGAAAGCCCACTCAACCGGTGAAATTTCAAATCCTGAGCGTGCACCCCGACATGGACAGATATGACTTTGATGAGAGCAACACAGGGAGGGGGAAAGCGAGTGAAAAGTAGCCAACACCAATAAAGCATATAAAACGGGGAACAGAGAGAAGCAAAAGGAGTCAGATAATGCGCCAAATGAGCTAAGAGAGGCAGAGAGAGAGCGAGCGCGAGCGAGATAGAGTCAGAGGGGCACAACTAGCGATGTGGTGGCTGGCCAGATGTTGGCTCCTTTTGCCTGCATTTGACGCCCCTAGCAGGCAGACACCGCGGGAAGTCCTCGTCTGGTAGACGCCGAAGAGTTCGCATTACTCAAAGAGATCCGTCACCTCAAAGCTGTCAGCTCTATTCGGCGCCCCACTTTGCTGGTGTTTGTGGATCTGTTGCTTTCCTCGGTGTTGCAATGTATTCTTACTTGCTGGTTGTCGCTATGGCTGCTGCTGCTACACTGACTGACTATGGCAAGCTAATACCTCTTTATCTTTTACTCCTGATCTCAAATCCTGCCGGTTCTAGCTGTCTTCCAAACTCCTTCGCTAAGTCCCTGCATTCCCCCTACCTAAGAATGCTTACAGTCTGTTTGTTCTGCTCCGCATGCGTGTCCGTTTATCGCATACAGAGCATTCGGTCTCACTATAGCCTCTACTGCTCCCTCAAGAGCCAAGCGCGACAGACTGATGAGACGCTCAATGGTCTAAGGCTAAGCCTCGTGCAGACGTTTGATACATGGTGAAACAACAATACCCACCAAATATATGCACATACTCTAAAAGGCTACTAACATACTCTTAATTAGGCCTTTAAAGCCTTACAGGGGGCTCATACCCAGGTGGAGGTAACCTTGAGTATAGCAGAGGAATCACACATAAGACCACATACTATAGAGGGGACGATTCAGCGCCCCTTGTGAGTACTTCGAGACTTGAAGGAAAGTATAGACTAGTGTATAAAGGAGCGTGGCCTTCTTTCGTCTGGTATGCCGCCTTTAGGTATGAAAGGAACTATGCCATCGGCAGCAGACCGACGGGTGGGAGACGGGGTGTGAGAGCCGAGGAACATTCATCTGGTAGTGCTGCGTCCTGCAATCCTGCTAGCCCTTCTCCAGGCGTGGTAGCAGGGAGAAAAGTAAGTTGCCGCGCCTGCGGATGATCCTGTGTTTTGCTAGCACTTCAGTTGAGTTCCCTTTTGCTAATATTGCCGCTGCTTTGCTGCTGCATGCTCTGCTATTGTGCTTGGTGCTGCTGTTCAGGAGTCTGCTCATTTCCTGGAAGGAGTGGAGAGTGCAAAGGAGGCCTTCTACACAGCGGTGTAAGTTGACACTTAACCGAAAACCTTGGTCTTCTTCATGCAGCATCAAAAGGAAGAAAGCTAGAAACAGCACCAGCTGCAGCAGTAGAAAAGGCAGTTGCCCTTGTTCGTTTCAGGCGTTACGCCAGGAGATCGACCTCCGTCATAAAAGCGGTAAAGAGGCGAGGGCACCGCCGCTGACAAGCCTCTATCACCGCTCCTTCCTACTTCTGAGAGCAGGAGCCTTCCGTGTGCGACTTTCCCAGCATTTAGGGGAGAGCAGCTTGGGGCTGCCGGACAATTCAGTCACCTTGAAGTTCTCATCCGTATCATGTCGCACGGAACAACAGGCCCCTCTCCCCATCCTTTGTTTAAGCGGCCTGTCAGAGAGCCGCCTTTATGCGCCTCCGGAGGAGCCTCTTCGAAGATGTACTTCTCCCGGGGCGTCAGAGAGTCACATTGAAAGCCCACGTAGAAGCCCCCCAAATCCCCTCAGCGCCGATCCGGTGGTGAAGAACTGTCAGACCTTAAATAAGCAGTTGTGCGCTAGACAATTAGAACCATACTACTTGCGTTAAGTTGCCTCTGCGCTGCCTGAGGCGTTGTTAGGCGTTACCCTTTGGCATGGTGCCAGGTGAAATTTGTCACGCTTAGGGGTACTACTTTCCGTCACGCAGCCTCAGGATCCCTGGCCCCTATGCGCATTGTTTCTCGCATTAAGTCGTCAGACTCTTGCACACCCGATACGAAGCTACAGCTAGCTAGTCTTCAATAAGGATTAGAAGCAGCCAACAACGAAGCCCTTTTGAGGACGGGTTGCAAGGTTTACACCCGTCTGCTTGCAGTACGTTTGCCTTCAGCTCTTCTTTTACCGTTTGTTGGAGTTTACACAGGCTTCAATCCAAAAAGTTGATCACAAAAAGAATTAGGGCGAGGAACCCTGTACGGACTTCCTCGATCATTAGGTGACACCCCGTGAATAGCTTCACAGCTTATTGAGCCAAAATACACCTCGGCTAGAGAGAGAAGACGCCAACATGGTTGTGAATAAAATGGTGGTGAACCCCATAGCTGAAGTAGGATGCTCTGTGCAGAGCACTGGACCCTCTTACCCTGAGCTTGTTAGATGCCTCAGAGGGCAAACATACTCAGGTGTACTTCCCCCTGAACAGCTTCCTTTTCCTGTCGTCTCTTTTCCGTTAAAGCTCAAGTATTACAATCTCTTTTATGGGGTTGGGGGAGAAGGGGGGCGCCCTGGGGGAGGGCGATGTACTACTGCCTGAGATCGATCCAATGAGCGTTGCCTTTTGCATAGATCCTCATGCGCCTGCCTGGGGTGAAATTGAAGTTGTCGCGCAGCCTTCGGCAGCATTAATGCCTGCAATTATCCCTTACTTGGGTTCGGCTTTCCATTGTGTACAGACCTGCCCCCGTGGTGCTACAGTCGATGCAAGACAAGAGTAGGACTACAGTTGCCTCCAGGAGGGCCCCAGAGGCCCCCTGGCTACGGCCTTTGCTCCCCACCAAAAAGCCGCCGTAGAAAGCCCTGCTGTTTCGAAAATTCAAACAGTGTGTTGCGTATCTTCCAACCTCTGTTCTGCCAGCCTTCCAGCATCCCATAGACGTAGGGGCTACTGCAGACAGCGCAGCAGAAGAGCTAGCACCAACCGGGACTTACGAGCGAAATGAGTCTGTGGGGGTTCCGGAACTGCCTTTGTTTAGTGAGTATCTACTGCTTTTTCCGTATTATTGCCGTGGAATCCATCCGTAGGGTGCCTGTTCCCCCGTCCTTTTGCATCTTGGGGGGCCCTCATCTTCTTTCTTCTCTGAGGCTTGCTCCTTCCGCGCGACAGCAGCAGCAACGACGGCGGATAGAGGCATCTGCAAACATGGCTGGAAGAAAAAGCTTCCCCTCTCTATTCCTAGGGGCTGTACAACCCCGGGGAGGGGGGATCCCTGGGGCCTTTCTCAAGGGAGACTCTGCATCCTCGTTTTTGTGTTTTCGGGGGGCATGCGGCCTTGCTGCTGCAGCGAGAGCCCCGCATGCAGTAGC
This sequence comes from Cyclospora cayetanensis, assembly GCF_002999335.1. Classification (NCBI taxonomy): domain Eukaryota; phylum Apicomplexa; class Conoidasida; order Eucoccidiorida; family Eimeriidae; genus Cyclospora; species Cyclospora cayetanensis. The sequence goes on along the minus strand of NW_020312062.1, from coordinate 110,058 downwards.
ACCAGCCGCTGCTGCAGCAGCGGCATCCGAAAGTGTGCTGTTGAGGAGACAGTTCACTAGGACAAAGCAGGTGGCTACGATCGGGCCGGCCTCATGGGAAAAAGAGCAGGTAGGGCACACAAAAAACCCTAGTTTCCCGCCGTCCTTGTGATTCTACCGTTACTACGAGCTTTAAATGGGGTGTACACGCAGTACAGAGTCACTGTGTGCAGACGAGTTTTACCAGACAACGCACAATGGGTGTTGATTTTCAGCCATCGTTGCAGGCACCTCGTCTGTAGGCAGTGTGTTTGCAGCCAGCTGCTTTGTGGTGTGTGGCTTAGATTGAGCAGCTATACCTTAATGGTGTTGATGTGTTCCGCCTGAACTTCTCTCATGGCCTCTACACTGAAAAGTACCAGCAGTATTGCTACATCAAGGAGCTTGAGCTGAAGCACGGCAAGCCAATCGCCGTTCTTGCAGATCTTCCTGGACCGAAGCTTCGACTAGGTATCCTCGATCCGGATCAGCAATCGCTGCAACGAGGGCAGCAAATTTTTCTGGATGCCGGAGACTCTCCGGGGGCAGCCCGAGGGGGCCTCTTTAGAGCTCCGCTTCAGCAACAAGAGGTGCTGAAGGCCCTCCGGGTTGGACATCGCGTGCTACTGGATGATGGCAAGATTAATCTGAGGGTTGTTGAGCTCTCGCGCGCGCTAATGCAGCAGGCAGAACAGGACTATGATGAGTCGAAAGAGGAGAAGGGAGAAAATTTATGGGTTCGTTGCATTGTCGAAATAGGCGGCCCTATATCAAGTAAGAAGGGGGTGTCTCTTCCGGACTCTACCCTCGCTATTTCGGCTCTCACCAAGAAAGATAAAGCGATTGCAGCGATGGTCTCCTCGTGGGGTGTTGACTTTATTGCGCTCTCCTTTGTCCAAACTGCTGCCGACATCTATCAACTCCGCACCTTATTGCGGACCGCCCATGAAGCTCAAGTTCAGGGGGATCCCTCATCCTGGAGGGCTATGGGGGTGCCCTCGGAGGCCCCCATAGGTCCACCCCCAATGTGGGGGCCCCCCCATGGCTCGCACTGTCCTGCGCTGATTGCGAAGATTGAGAAAATACAGGCACTGAGAAGGTTGGGGGAGATCGCAGCGGCAGCCGACGGTTTGATGGTGGCGCGGGGTGACCTTGGCCTAGAGTTGCACCCCGGTGAAGTTCCAGGAGCACAAAAGGAGATTATTGAAGCGGCGAGAAGAACCCGTGTGCCTGTCATTGTGGCCACACAAATGCTGGAGAGCATGATGTTGAACCCGCAGCCTAGCAGAGCAGAAGCGACCGACATTGCTGCCGCTGTCTTTGACGGCGCAGACGCTGTAATGCTCTCTGGAGAGACCGCAGCCAGTGACAGGGGAGCTCAGATTGCGAGAATGCAGCGATTGATATTAACCGAAACAGAACGGCAGGAGAGGCTCTGGACTCATAACACCCTTAGGTCCCCCGAAGCTGCAAGAGCCTTTGCTGCGGCAGCCGCTGCTGCAGACCACTTCGCAGGGGAGGGTTTGCGCCGAGGATCTTTGTCGGAGTCGGCTACCTACGGCAGTCACCAGGAGGAAGGAAGCCTCAAGGACAGCCCGGGAAGCAGGCCGTCTCACGCGTCGCCCAAGGTCTACGAAGCGGTGGCTAGGGGGGCCCATGTCATGAGCCAGGTGATTGGTGCGAGCGCAATTCTAACGAAGAGTGACGGGGGTGAGAGTGCCTCTATCCTCTCTTCTTTGAGGCCTAGAGCCCCCATTGTTGCCGCGGCAGACGACCCGCGTGTTGCACGGAAGCTGCAACTCTACTGGGGCGTGCAGCCCCTATTCCTGGGGGCCTCCGTCGAAGGCACCCCCGTACAGCCGGGCATTTCCGAAGGCTGGATTGACGCAGCAAAGAGGGAAGCGCGGGAAGACGGATTTTCTAAGAGCCCCGAGGATCTTTTAGTAGTGGCGGGCCCTTCCAAAAAAGCGGATGCCCAAGCAGGGCAGGCCTCTGATGCGAACGCAGCAGAGGTGCAAACCCTCAGTGTGTGTACGGCGGGCAGCCCATAAAAATCCATGCAAGAGCAGCAAAAGAACCCGTAACAAAAACACTCGCAATAGGGGGGCAACAGTCTACCGCAGCAGCTGGAACTGAGGTTTCAACTTGTAGCCCTCAGCAGGCGAACTCGGGGAGTTAGCCAGGGACTTACGTTCTGCCGAGTATAGCGTATGCAAGTCAGTGGTACCTACAGTTTTGGCACTGGCGCGGTGGAAGGGGCCCCCTAGGGCGGCCTACACGGACCGCGGGCTAAACACTTGGGGAGATCAGAGTACCGCGAACAGCGCCGTGCTTGCTGAACGATCACTGTACTTGACGAAAGACTGGTCTTTGCCTCCCTTCCACTAGTTCGTTTCAAGCTTGTTAATAGTACTAAAGAGGCGGCTAAGCCATTAAACATGCGGAGTGGCAATTTCCATGCGGACATTTGCTGCTCGTGCTGCTGTCTTGTAGATGCTAGTGTGCGTTTGTGCACGCCCCTTCGCTGTTGTTTCGTAGCAATCGCACGAGCCTTTATACTAAATACCGCTAAACTCGATGAAAGGAAAAAGGAAGCGGGTATTCAAAATGTGAAACAATGCGACGATACAAACGGTGACCACAAATCCCCAGCTTCAGCCAGCCCTGCACAGCGCCTCCCCCCGCAGCCGACGCCCCGAAACTGCAGGAAATCAAATCCGAAATTCAGTACCCTGAAGTCAAGTTTCTCTTGAAGTGTACTTTTTAAAGGCACGCATGTAAAAGAAGCCTGTCTCCTGGCTTCCTGCTGGGTCTGAATCTTCAGCTGTACTGTCTCCTACCCCAGTAAATATTAAGAACCCTTGCTCGTACCGCTACAGCCTGGCCAAGATGCGCGTCATCTCGCCTGTCTTAGGGGCCTTTTGTCTCCTTATTTCTCCTCTCCAGGGTGTTTTGGGAGCTCCCTGCTTCGTTCGGCGCTCTGCTGCCTTTTTGGCAAACCCGGTACGCCAGAGATGTCGAGTTTCACACCGCATATCGACGAACCCCAGATGCATGTCGGCTGCCGCACAGTTTGCAAGATATATATACTGACCTCCATGGAGTGTGTGTGATGCCTTCAGGGCAGCCTGGCTCCCTCCGCTGCCTCCGCCTCCTCTTTCTCCTCCCCAGCGGCGTATTCAGGCTTGGCGCAAGGTCTACTACAGGCAGGCATACCGTCAACCACAAGAGAAGGCGATACGCGGTGCTATGCGTATCCCCTAACCTTTGGGGGGGGGCCTCGGGGAGGGGCAGAGGGGGAAGGCCGTGTGGCTGTTGTCACGGGTGCCTCCAGGGGAATCGGCCTTGCCATCGCCAAGACTTTCGCCAAGGGTGGCGTAGAGACAGTCGTGTGCGTCGCGAGAGATCAGGTCAGTTTGGATGCACGTGCTCAAGCTCTTTCCTCTCGCACATCCAAAAGTGTCTTCCGGATGAATATGAGGTCTTGGGTATATATATATATATATCACTCACTTACTCACTCACTCTCTGACACTGCAGGTTGGAGCCATCGTGTGTTAAAACGCTCTGTGGTTTGTCGTGCAGGCTGCATGCGACACGGCAGCCGCAGAATTGCGCTCTCTAGGGGCCGATTCTGTCGGCTACGGTGTTGATGTAGCGGACGGTCAGGCGGTTGCTAGCCTCTGTGAAGAGCTGCTCGCCAAATATCCACGCATTGACATTTTAGTGAACAATGCAGGCATCACCAGGGACGGGCTATTCATCAGGATGAAGGAAAAAGACTGGCAAGATGTCCTCAACACGAATCTCAACTCCGCATACTACTTCTCGCTCCCGATCATTCGGAGAATGACACAAAATAGGTAGGCGAACATGCGCAGTCCACTGTACGGAAGTACCTCTTGAGGCACTTTCGCCGTTCCTTCGGGCTTTGCTTAGGGAGGCTGCATTTCCCAAGGCGACTTTTACCTCCATCTGTAGAAGACCCACTAAGTTGTCTACCCACTGACGTAGTGCTTCTCCTCCCGATATCCCCCTCCTTCTGCAACTCGCTCACTCTTTGCATCTGCACTAGCCTCGCGGTGTCTGCTTCTCTATCCCTCTGCACGCTCCCTCCCTGCCTGCATGCGTCCTCGACTGCCTGTCTCTCCCTCTCTCTGTCTCCCTCTCTCTGTCTCCCTCTCTCTGTCTCCCTCTCCCTGTCTCTCTGTCTCTCTTTTCTGTCATTGTCAAGATGACGACTTGGAGATTTCTCAGCGTCCTTTAATATAGGCTTTCGCTGTTGACACACTATTTTCCAAAACACTTTCATGCCCTCCTCAAATGCATCCCGATCCGCCTCAGCGCGTACTAGAGGCTACGTGTTTCTCGTGCTCGTAGAGCCACTCCCTTTCTTTGCCTGGCCGTCGGCGTGCCCACCAAAACTTCCTGCAATCTCAGGCTTTCTTTGTCTCTCCCTGCAGGTTCGGTAGGATCATCAACATGGCCTCAGTCGTTGGAGTCGGGGGAAATGCAGGCCAGGCGAATTACGCGGCCTCTAAGGCGGGTCTCATCGGTTTTACAAAGTCTCTTGCCAAGGAATACGCTAACAGGGGCATCACAGTGAACGCCATCGCGCCTGGTTTTATCAAGTCTGAGATGACGGACAGAATGACAGACGCAGCTAAGGCAAGAATTCACGCAGACGCAGACTGCGGGAGGGGAGGGACGTTGACAGAGAAACTCTCAGGCGACTTCGAACTCGGGGTTTAAGCAAGAAGCACGAAGTGGCAGCCATACCTTGCGACATAGATGATGCCTACAGGCGTTTTAAGGTCTCTGGTATTTTGTGCGCAGGCAGCCACCTTGGCAAGTATTCCAGCAGCTCGCCTGGGGACCCCTCAGGAGGTAGGCCTAGCGTGCAGGGAACTGCTGGTGTAAAGATACGCATTCTGTACATGCACGCCTCAAAGGGGCAAGGCCCTCGTTCACGCATTTTTCAAGGAAGCCCACGCGCTACTGGTTGCGCTGAACGCCCTCAGCAGCAGCGGAGTTGAAATAGATTCGCAAGTTAGAACTTCAATGAGGCATGCCCTCGATGTGCCTATTCGCGGGGGCCCTCGCCTGTGCTCGCGGGTTTCTGTTTTCTTCGTGCATAGAATAGCCATTCGTGGCTGTATCAGACTTTTTTCCCCTCCCTCTTCTGTGACCTTCCGTCCCATCTATTTTGTCCAAAAACACGCTGTCACTCCGACGGGAAGCCTCGTGCCCCTCTCCCCGTCACCCCTCCTCTGTCATGCAGTCCGTCTCTGCCCCCTCCCTCCTCCGTCTGTTGACCCCTTTACGCACTTTACTTCTGTGCTTTTGTGAGGTGCTACCGATCGACGTACTTGCCCACTCATCCTCCTCCTACCTTAGCCTGGCGCGCTCTCCTCTTCAGGTTGCTGACCTTGCCGCCTTCCTCGCTTCAGACCAGGCAGCCTACATCAACGGCAAGGTCATCCCCATAGATGGGGGGATGCTGTTCGGGTCCAACTAACAACTCTACGACCAGATCTCCAAGACGGAGAAGGTCCATATCACTGAAGACACAGCCTTACGGCGTTACACCTGCGCTCACTCTACACTGAAGGAATCTAAAGGAAAAGCCTTTTTAAGGCTCCTATGTCTGTAGGCATCCCTGAAAAAATTAGACAGGGCTATCGTTTTAATATATTTCGCTCCCACGGGCCATTCACACGTCCCCCGGGTGCCCGTGGGGCCCTCTGCAGAGTTCACTTGCTTCTGGCGAAGCCTATACTCCCTTCGCAGAGGAGATCCTGTTGTTAAGAACAAACTCCTCAGAGACAGAGGAGACGAGCCACCCTCGAGTCGGGGGCACAACAGGCTCCCCCATGGCAGCCCCCCGTGTTTGAAGAAAACCCGTTTTTAAGGGCTTCCGGCCCTTTATTGAATTTGCGTGTCTCCTGCCGTGGGTTCCCTCCACCTGCCATGTACACTGGCAGCCTTAGAGCATTATCTACAACAACGGGCTAAGCTGCACTTAAAGGCTCTCACCTATACCACGCATACTCAAACAAGGTTTTGCAGAATTCTGACTGTTTGTGGTGCCCGATTGTATTTTTTGTTGCAGAAGGACATGGGGCCAGTACGGTAAAAATCACCGTGTGTGTGAGTGTGTGTGTAAATATATGTGTGTGTAAATATGTGTGTGCGGAGTATTGTGCGCAACTAGCTTCTAATGCACTAAGTGCTTAAGGGATCCAGCAACGCGCACCTTTGTTGTCCCTCTCCCGTTATGTCGGGAACTCTAAGAGGCGCCTGTCAGGGGAACCGATGGGCTCTCCGAGGAACATTCAGTAATTTATAGCAAGTTTGTATCTCGAAACTAGATTAATGTGCGTGCCTCCCTACGGAGACCTCAGATAAGGTGTAACAATTCGCGGCCGCTTCCGCGTGGCCCTTGTAAGCAAACCAACTGAGAAACGCTTGGATATCGAATATGTGCGAAGAAATTTTAGCCTGACGACGGAGGAGAGCCTCGTGTGGTGAAGCTGTTTGCGGACAGCAAGCCGGTGCGCTTCTGCATGGAGGAAGCTTATCTAGGGTTCACTCCAGAAAAGACGCCAATGAGTTGAGGCTTCTACGCAGTCAAATCTGAAGAAGAAGCCCTAGTCTCATCAGTTTCCTCCGCCTTATGGGGGCTCTCTGTCCGCTTTGTCGTTGTGGCAGAGGGTTCCCCCTCTTCTGAGAGAACTGCCGCAACCTCTTGCTTTCCCTGCTGATGCTGCGGCAGTTGTTGGGAATCTAGGGGCACTGCTGCCAGCTGGTTTTTGATGCGCAGTATTTTCTTCTGCAAGCATTCATTCTCTTGCTTGAGGGTGCTGTTTGAGAGCCGCGCAGCCTCTACCTGGTAGGAAAGATCTGAAGCGATAGAGACGCATCAGAGGGCGTGCAGCGACTTCAGCAGTCTAGACCATCCTATGTAACACCCTGTAAGCAGGGGGCGACTCAAGGCTTGGCAGGTTCCCATTGCAGATTTAAGAGAGGCAGCGCAACGGGATTCCCTTCTCCTCGAGCTGTGCCTCCTATGCTCCGGCCTCTACCCGTCTCTCGCCCCCTTTTCCTTTTGTCTGATGAGGCTTCTGTGCATGCCCACGCTTGCTGCAGCAGCCTTACCTACCTGAGAGCTCTTCTTGTAGCTGCATAATCCTCTCGACAAGTTCCGCCGATGACAAACTGCATGCAACAGAAGACAGAAAGTCCGATTTTGAGGCCCCCCGATGTGCCCTTCGTAGATAGGTGCTCAGGGATTGTCGCTTTCAGAGTTTCTAGAATGCCTCAGAGGCTGTGGAAGGCTGCTCTGGGACGAGTGATCGAGGTCTGACTTCTCAGCGGAGCACTCTGGGGCCCCTACTGGGGGCCCCCTGTCCTCAGGAGACTGAAGCGCCATAGAAAGACTCAATCGAAGAGGAATATCACCAAGAAGAGCTCCTTGCGCTCTTCGTATCAACAACTGCCCCCTGCACAGCCGACAAGGCGGCTGCAGGCAACCAGGAGGGCGACGGCGGGCACTCTGATGGTGAAGACCAGTGGATACACAAAAACCAAAGAATAAACTAAACTCAACAAGAGAGATAGATAGCCCATCAGATGGACAGACACACTACGAGACTGACAAGGCTCCCGTGTGGGAAGGGCAGCTGCTATTTGAAGGGGCCCCTCTCAAGTGTCGTGAATCACTCCAGGAATTCAGAGACCGCAAAGCACATGTGGATCCCGCAAAAAATAAAGAGCCAATCGAACCAGAAATCCATTTTGCGCTCCCTACTACTCCTCTCCGCAACAGGGGGCCCCTCTCCTGCCGCAGGAACGCCTCAGCACCAGCAGCGCGCAGAACCCTGGGGTGGCCTCCAGGGCCCCTTGACAGCCTTCATTAAGCCGAATTATTTCCTACCTTTGTTTTAAGGGGGATGGATGCTTGTATATGTGGGGCCTAGCTACCTGCCACGCTCGCTCGAATTTATCTTTTCTTCCGCCCAACACAACAACAACCCCACCCTGCTGCACGTGCTGGCAATGCGGCTGGCGCCGTGCTGCCGTTGCAGCTGCAGCCTATGCTCTGAACGCCTCTCTTTGGAGTCCAAAAACAGCTGCGGCTGCACCGGCAACGGCTGGAGCGCTCAGGATGGCCTCCTCTCCAGGAGAGGGCTTTGCGCCCACCTCCGTAGCAGACAGAACGGCAGGAACGCCCACCCCAAGCAGAGTGCACCAGACTCCTTGGGAGAATCCTCAACAAGGCAGCTTCTGTGGGGGCCGTCTTCTGTCTCGCACGCCACTGGCGAGGAGTCTTCCTCCACAGGAAGCTGCTCTCAGGCTAACCCGGAGTGCAGCCTCTCTCTCTCATAAGCGGCCAAGAGACTCCTCCTTTTCCCTATCAGCTGCTCGCGCCTTCTTCAGGAGCATCGCTGATGCTGGTACGCCTAGGCCTCCCAGCAGCTACGCAGCAGCAACTCCCCCTCCCGTAGCTGCTCATCCAGCGACATCCCTGCGCGAGGCAGCGGAGAATTTGGCAGAGGCAAGGCCAGGGATGCAGAGGGAAATTCTGTGCGACACTCAGCCCTTAGAGTTTTTACCTTCGTCGCCTTCTGATTATCGAAGTCCGTTCTCTCCCCTCAGCTGCAGCAGTCCCTACAGTGCCCCTTCCTCTTCCCAAGCGGCGGCAGTGGAAACGGGAGACACTGCCCCTGTCAAGACACAGGCGCAGTCAGTAGCTGCTCCAGGAACGCACCCGCGGGAGCGGTTGCTGCGCGACGCATGCCAGCAGCAGCAGGAGGAGGCTTTGCAGCAACAGGAGGAGCAGCAGGAGGCTTTGCAGCAACAGGAGGAGCAGCAGGAGGCTTTGCAGCAACAGGAGGAGCAGCAGGAGGCTTTGCAGCAACAGGAGGAGCAGGAGGAGGCTTTGCAGCAACAGCAGGAGGCTTTGCAGCAACAACAGCAACGACAACAGGAGCCAGTACTGTCTTCTCCTGGGGGGGATAAAGGAGTATCCCTGCCTTCATGTTTGCAGACACCTGCTTTTGGAGGCTTTGTCTCTGAAGAAGAGAATGCCTCGCCGCACAGAAGGCCACCCTCAGCAAACCTCCTTCTGCTGCATCCAACGCCATCATCTGTAGAACGACTAGCCTCGCTGACGGCAGCAGCTGCTCATCGGGAGGTCAGTCCTCTTGCGCCTGAATTGCTTGTTTCTCGAGACACACCGGAGGAAACAGCTTCCAGCGCTGCGCATGCACTCGCCGCAGCCGCTGAAGAGAATCTGCTCAGAGCCTCTCCCGCCCAGGAGGTCTCTCGGAGAGGCTTCCGTGCACGTGCAGCCTGTGCGTCAGACGCCGCGGCTGGAAGATCTGCTTCTTCCTTCGCGTCGTCAAGCAATCGGCAGCTCCTCGGAAGGCTGCCACAAGCAGCAGAACGCACAGCGAGAGGAGAGTCTGCAGCGGTGAGGAGAACCCCCTTCCCAATGCTGCACAGCCGTCAGAACATGCAGAAGAAACTGCAGCAGCACCAAGCGGATAGAGCACCTGGTGGGGTATCTCAAGCCTCCAGAAGCGAGTTGCTGCCTACGCCGACAAAAATATCGACTGCGGAAGTGGCTGCAGCGGCAGCAGCAGCAGCAGCAAGAGCGACAGCCTATCCTCGCCTCCGGAGGTCAGTGTCTACCCCCAACCTGCCCGCTGCGGCGCTTCCTCAGCAGTATGCAGTGACGGAAACAGCAGCAGGAGTGAGAAGAGGCTTTGCGAGAGCCCCCTGGCTGCCACTCCGAAGAAGGAGCCGCTCAGCCTCCCATCTTCCAACGCTAGATTCCGCACCACTATCCTCGCCAACAACAACAGCTGGTGCAAGTCTGGCTATTGCTCCAGCAGCGTCTTCGCGAGGACGTGCGAATCTTCCCTCAGCAAGAACTGCAGCAGTTCGATCCTGGGGAGCAGGATCGGGGTGTGCCGCTCTCAAACGGCTGCCTCCTTGCGAGACGCGCCAGCTGCTCTCCCTCCGTCGCAGACGATTGAACGATTCGCCCCCAAGAGGCGTCCAGCCTCCAAGAGCTTCAGGGGCAGCAGCAGCAGCGATGCCTGGTGCTGCAAGCGGGCAAGCAGCAGCGGTGACAAGAGCAAGGCTTCCAGATGCGGCTGCTCCCGCCGAAGAAAACACAGCAGCGGAGGCTCTGCGCGGGGAAGTCTTGAAGGACCACAGCCTTGCGGAAGCACAGCCTCAGAGCAAGGCAGCAGCAAGAGCGGCAGCGTCGGAGGCAGAGGCAGAGGCAGCCACAGACTCCTCTGCAGGAGCAGCTGCTGCGTCTGCTGCTGCGCCTCGCGAGACTCCGGAAGAAGCCTTGCCCAGCCTTGCAGCCGCAGGCGGGGAGGCCTCTCCTGCTGCCGCAATGGCAACAGCCAACAACAGCACAGTCAGCAGCAGCTCGGAGCAGACACGAATGGAGTCGGAAGACTTGGAAACACAAGCGCCTCCTAGCCCGGCGAGTGGGGTGGAAGGCCTTTCTGCCGCTGGGGAACAGGAGAGATGCGAAGAAGAGTCTGCAGCATCACCAACAGGGGAGCCAGGAGCGGGCTTGCCGCCTGTTTCTGCAGCTGCAGGAAGCTCTCCTCCTGCGCAGGGAGACAGGAGGCTGCAGCAGAGACCTCTTGGGGGGCCTGAAGCAGGTGAAAAAAAGGCGCAAATGGAGGCGCGCACTCCCGAATGCTCGGCAGCAGCCGCTGCAGCAGCGGCGACTGCGAGCACAGCAGCAACGGCGAAGGAGGGGCCTAAAGCCTCGGAAGCGGAGCGCAGTTCTCCCAGCGAGAGCCCTTGGGGATGCAGCGAAAAGGCGCCTTTCAAAGCAATGCCTTGTCTTGAATCGGAAGCAGCTGCCGCGATAGCAGAAAGTCGCCCACCCCAGCCGCGGGGGAGCGGAGAACCGGAAGGGGCCCTCCCCCTGCCTCCAAGCAAGCCGCGAGAATTCCCCCTAGAAACTCCAGAAGGAGGCGCAGTAGCAGACACCTCGCATGACCTCCCCGCAACTTCCTTTCCAGAGTCTGCAGCGCAACATATCCCTCCAGAGAAAGCAGCAGGAGGCGCAGTCTTTGCTCCGCTCGCGACTAAGACTGGAGGCCCCTTCGAGACGGCGCTGTTGCGAGACGCTGGGAAGCAGATCCTGGATACGCCGCAGCAGGAGAACCCCTGCAGTTACAGCAGCCTCGATCAGATCGGCTCTAAGGAGAATTTATCAGGCAGCAGTCTCCCCCCGTGTCTCCCAGAAGAGCTGACCACTGCGCGCAGCGGTCCCCTAGAGGACGCCTTGGGAACAAAAAAAACACCACTTCCTGGAAATCCCACGATTCACAGCCTTCTCTGCAATCCTGGATGTTGTTGCTGTTGCTGCGCTTCACTGCCCCCTGCTGCGTCTGCAGCGAACAGGGGAGCAGCAGCAGGCTTGCGAGTCTTGAGGTGTGCCCGTCCTCAACTCAAGACGTACCTGAGGCAGCAGCAACTGACGCAGCAGCCGCAGTATGAACGGCTGCAACAAACGCAGACAGTAACACAAACTCTTGCGGGCTTATCACCCTCAGTGTGTCTGGCTGCTGCAGATCTGCAGCGGCAACAGCGGCAGCAGACGCGCGAAGAGCTGCTGCACAACACGCAGCAGGACCGCAAGCAGCAGCATACACGAGGCAGTCGCTGTCTCTTCGCTACAATGGCTTTGCTGCAGATAGCGTCCCTTCCATCGCCTTTGGACGCGACGGCAGAAGAAGAAGCAGCCGCACCAGTAACACCAGCAGCAGCAGACGCGTTCGCTTGTGGCAGGGGAGGAGACATTGAGGAAGCTCTGAGCCTACTCCGGAAGGCTGCGAATCACCCCTGTCTGTCTCTTGCTGCTGCCTGTTGTAGGAAGGGAGACGAAGCGAGCGCGCTTAACCTGATGCGGGGAGTCTTTTTACTTGAACTCCAGGTGTACGCGCAGCAGCAGCAGCAGCAGCAGCAGCAGCAGCAGCAGCAGCAGCAGCAGATTTGCGACAGGCCTTGGGAGGTTCTCTTTGTGCAGGAATCCCAGCAAGGAGAGAAGGGAGATCCTTTGTCTCCCCCTTCCCTGTTGCTGCTGGTTTGTTGCGCCCTCCTCTTTACGCGTGTTGTTGTTTCTCCTGTGAACTGTAACGAGGACTGCACCATGAGAAGCAGCGACAGCAGCAGGCGCGCAGCGGCGAAGCTCTTTGAGGAATTTTGCATGCAGCCTTTGCTGCAGCTGCTACTGCCGCAGGAGGGTTTGCAGCAGTTAGAAAGCGCCCTTGCCGGAGGTTCCTTCCAGCAGAGTTCGATACAGACGCTTAAGCGGGTGCTGAGGTTCCCTCCTCCGCCGTTTAATCTGCAGAGCTGCCCCTTTTGCTGCCCGCTGCAGCATCCTAAGCAGCAAGATTCACGGCATCAGGTGCCTATGGAGGCATCGCCGAATGTGCAGCGTCAGGGGGGGGCCTTACGCCAGTTCACTCTTGCCTCTCTGCTCTTGCACGCTGCATCCCTGTACATCCTAGAGGCCACTAACGGCGATTTGGAGCAGCAGCACTTGCAGCGCATGCAGTTGCTGCTGTGCGGCATTTGGGCATACACCTCGCAGGTCCCCAGGAAGGGCAATTCTGCCAGGCATCCCCAGATACGGAAGGCGGCAGAAGCAGCAGTAGCGCTGCTGAAGGGAGCAGCTTCACAAGTACCCCCGTAAGGAGGACTGCGCACTCTACAGCGACTGGAGCAAGCGGGAGCTGCTGCTTCTTTTTGACCCCCTCGTTGCCTTTCAAGGCACAGCGTAGCTCCCACACCCTTCTGCCCATAGCTCACACGCGAACGACAGTAAAATTTCTTTGGGGCCGCATGCAGGCGCACAGACTCTTGAGTTTGGCTTTTCAATGGCCACAACAAACAAAGGGCGGAGGGGAGACTGTAGGAACGCAAGCAAGCAGGCATTTTAACCGCCGCGCCTGCCGACTCCCCCTCCCCCCAACACTAAATGAAATCCCCCTCGCCCCCCAACACTAAATAAAATCCCCCTCGCCCCCCCAACACCTAACTAGAATCCCCCTCGCCCCCCAACACCTAACTAAAATCCCCCTCCCCCACACACCTAATACGGTCCTTGAGGAGTTGCTGCGTAGCACCAATCACTTCCGCGCGCGGAGGTACCGTATACATGCAAGCGTTTGCTTAAAGCCTTTTGCAAGGATGCGAGTTAATCATGCATGCCTCCGAGGGGGGCGAGGAGGCGGCCGTCTACTCTCCATTCTGGACATATCCAAATGAAAACGCGGCAGACCCCACATCAGCCCTCCGGCCGAAGATAGACGCGGCGAATAAAATCGTAGAAACAGGTGCACCCCGAAAACGCCCGATGGGGCACCTGCGTACTAACTATATGAGGGCAATTCCGTTGCAAGCACAGACTGCACTGGCAGGGGCAAGAGCACGTTCCAACGCAAGTGGTCGTCTCTAGAAGGCGTCCCCACCACTCATCGGAGCACACACACCACGCACACAAATGGCGTCCTCTGCAGCCTGTCATGTTGAGAGTGCCCCCGAACTTGTTATCTACAAAATCCACTCTACTCTGTCGGAAGCTGGGAAGGGGCCCTACAGGGCACCCCTCTAGCCTCTAAGGGGCCCTAACGCAGCCCTTAAGAGGCTTTCGATTACGAAGCTCCCCTTCTCTACGGAATGGACATACCCTAGAGGGCGTCTGCCGCATAGGGAGGAAGCGGGGAGGCCTTCTCTATAGTGTTGCTACATTCGATCGATATGCCCTAAAGCGAAATAAAATGGTGACTCCTGCTGAGGGAGTCATGAGCGCAGCCCGCTGTCTCAGTCAAGTGCCCTCATCACTGCTGCGGGAGATCGACTGACCCTTGGACTAGCCTGCGAGGCTCTCAAGGCTCCACGCTGCTGCAACTGATGAATCTGCTGCCGCAACGACGGCTGCTGCACGCTGGCTGCTGGAGCGTCGCTGCTGTTGAACTGCGGATTCGGCATCCTTTCAAAAGAATCCTCTCCCTGCTGTCCAGAGGCCCTCTCGGAATGCGCTTGTTGCTGCTGCTGCTGTTGATCGTCTTCGCCTGCCTCCCCGCCAACCCCACTTTGAGCCTCCGCAGCAGCGCCGCCAAGCGCTGCCGGTGCATGCTGGCCTCTGGGAGTTGCAGCAGTCTGCCGGTGCACAAGGGCAGAGATACGCGAACTTCCTGAGGGGGCCCCTGCTGTACCCCCCCCTATCAGCGAATGCCAGTTGAAGGCTGCCAGGGAGCTCGATACACCCTGGGGACCAACGGAGTCAATAAATCGAACGTCTGCGGAAAAGGCAAGAAACCAGCACGCAGACGCAAACATCACATGCATGCGACTGAATGCGAAGGGAAGCACAAATCCTAGCCTGAGGCCAAAAAGAGAAGACGACCTCCCGCTACGGCCTCTCCCACCGCGTGCTACCCCCGTATTTGTCACGGCTTGTGCTGCTGCTGCTGCGCTCTGCTGCCGCATTTGCGGCTCTACAGGCAGCTCCTCGCAGTCACGTAAAGGGTACCAGAGTCAAGACTCCGTTGAGAGCGCAAGCAGGCAGGCAAGATCCTCCATTGGCGGCGAATTGAAATCGAAATGACAGTACGACCAACCTTAAGACATACAAACAGTCGAACAGGCACACACAATGTAACAGGTGCGAGAACCCGCTTAAAGAGATGTGTAAGCCACACTCACACGCACACACACACACGATAAGGCCGTACCAGCCATGGAAAGATTTGTCTCGCAATTGCCACGGGGTGATCCAACAGGGGACCCCAGAAAGACACTCTCAGTACACCCCCTTCCTTTCTCAAGACAGGAGCAGGGGCTGCGTGCGTCGTATGTATATCTACATATATCTATATATCTATCTATTTAAATATATAGTGAGAGAGAAGGGCAAGAAAGAGAAAGATAGAGATGGTGATCCGCTTCGTGCAACACAGTGCCAACCCAACCGAGAGGAGCACAGAGCTAGAGCAACAGGGTCGTTTAAGAGTGTGGGAAGCAGACAGCGGGCGCAGACAGAAGGGCACAACCGGGTGGAGAGCGTGCTTGAGCTGTGTTTAGGAGATGCATGCGCTGAGAAGGCGGAGTAATACGACACTTGGCCACTGACAATTAAAAGCACAGAAAGGCCAAACGGCAGGTGAAGGGCGCCTGTCTACTGCCTACTTGGAAGGAAACCCCGCTAATCCATCTCTCGAGTTTAAGGGGCCTCTTCAACTCCACTAAGGTTCCGAACTTGCTTCTTTGGTCCTCCAGGAAAAACGCCCCCTATACACGCGCATTACGACAGAGCAGTTTCTGCGAATACGTCTGTGAGCGAGCAGCAGTGCTGCCTCTGCCTCAAAAGATCGCCACACAAGAAGCAGCATTCCTACCCTAAACCCTTAACCCGCTCCTTTGAACGCTACCTGCTGGTGCCTGATGATGGCGTGAAATCTGGAAACAGAGATGTCGCTGAGGCGAACGTCAGAGTCGTGCCCTCTCCCCAGCCGAGCAACACGTCGGTTCGACAGAGACACGACATGAAGGCCTCTGACACGGGCAGTCGCACCTGCAGGCGCCGGCTGCGTTGTGCGAGGCTCTGAAAAAGCCGCCCCAAAACACACCAAAAAACTGCATGCAAAAAGTGCTCAACGGAGAAACTCGTGAAGAGAGGACACAAAAACATGCACTGCCGATAACAAGCCCACGCTTTCAACAAAAAACTGCATGCAAAAAGTGTTCAACGGACAAACTCGTCAAGAGAGGGCAAAAACAACATGCACTGCCGATGACTAGCCCACGCCTTCAACAAAAAGCTGCATGCAAAAAGTGCTCAACGGACAAACTCGTGAGGAGATGGCACAAAACCATGCACTGCCGATGACTAGCCCACGCCTTCAACAAAAAGCTGCATGCAAAAAGTGCTCAACGGACAAACTCGTGAGGAGATGGCACAAAACCATGCACTGCCAATGACAACCCTTTGTGTTCAACCAAAAATTGCATGCAAAAGTGGTTTGAAGCCGAACGCTTTTGCGATAACACAACCCGCATCGTCGCTAAAAGGCGCAGTGGTGACATACGTACTCCCCCCTTCCCCCCGCCCCTCTCCCCGTCCTTTCCTTTTCGCCAATTGCCCAGCAGCCAACCCTTCCCTCTACGCGTTGTCTAGTCGCTAGTCGCGTAGCCTTCCACAGTGCACCAGCGTCTAGCCAGAGAAACATCCCCCAACTAAACATCCATGAACACTCCCAACAGCATATACACATACATATAGGCCTACCTGCCGCACAACACCACAGCACGCGCGGTGAAGGAAAAGACTTACCAAGAATGAAGTAGGGGTACTGGGGTCTTGGTATTGCGAAAAGTTCGATCACCTTCCTGTTGGCTTCCACAAGAGAGGGATAGGGTGCCTTGCAGAGCTCACCTACACCGGCAAAGAGCACCACCATCACACTACCACCACTAGCCTAGGGGGAACGTCTCAGCAGCAGCAGGAGCGAACGCAACAGAATCCAACAGCTATTATTAGCATGGCTAGATAGCTCAGCTTCAGGCGGCTGCCTCACAGTCCAAAGAGCGCAGGAAGTAGCCGACTGTCGAGCCATCCTGAAGAAGAATGCAGCAACGGCTCATACCACAACAAGGCACGATCTCTGACTCTTGTGCCCCACTACTTTATACGTCGATGGCCTACCAGTAAGCCCCCCTTTCCCCGAAGCTGCGCCAGCCTGCAACAAAGCACCTTTCGAGGCGCCTCAACAGGCAGCTTACATTGCGAATATTGAGGCGGCCCTCCATCCAGGTACGAAGACACTGCAGATGCACGAACTGCATACTTCCTGTGGAGAAAGAGAGACAGCAGCAGCAGCAGCCGCAGCCAGCAGCACATGCTCTACCCCCAACGCTCTGGCCACGTCTCTGACTAGCGGGGAGAACGGTTTGAGATGCTATCGGCCATGCCTACGACCATGAAGCTCTCCGTCTGCAGTACATGATACGACACCCGCCTACATCAATAAGGGCATCGGAGTATGCCACTTATTCCGACTTCCAATTTAGCACAGCCTACGAGGAGGTCCACCGCCCCCCGCGGGGCCGGCGCAAGTGCCTAGTGTGTCAAAATTAAATCATAAATAGGCATCAGCAGTTAAATATCTATATGCATATATTGATACGCGATTTGACTGCCCACCTTTGCATCGGCAAGGAGCTACGAGAGGGTTGGCGTCAGGATCCTCATCCTCAGCGGCTTCGCAGAGGCAAATGCGGCAAGCGGGACGCGAGAAGAGACTGCTGCAGCCGCATTAACAAGGCGCATGCGTTTCAGAACCCCCCATACACGAGAGAATCAACGGGCGAAAGCAGCACTTCCAGCGACGCGCATGAGGAAGAGGCGCATGCACAGCCGTGGGGGACGGGGGAACGTCGGGTCGCCAAAGCGGCCAGGCATGCACTATTTTTTTAAAAAAATTATATATATATATATATAACACCCCCCTGCCCGTTCCATCAGCCTTACCCCGCCTCCCAAACACCAACTGCAGCGAGCAAAAGGAAAACAACAACACCAACAATTACAACAATTACAGGAGCAGTAGCAGCAGCAGCGCAAAGGCCAGCACAAAAAGCCTTTTGAAGTGCTGATAGTGGCGCGATGCGCTTGCTGGAGTTTGAGCTGTAGGGTTCTGCCTAACCTTCTGCTCGCTCGTGCATCAGCAGCGCTGAGAGGGCGAATACTCATCGAAGCAGCGCCTACCGCAAAAACCAGCCCGCACATACATACACACACACACAGGTGTTGTGGCAGTATTGCAATGCGCGAAGAGAGAGAAAGAAAAAAGGTCCCAAGCAGCAGATGACAAAACCCCCCAAAGCACATTGCCGCATACCAACCCAAGAAAAAACGAGTCGCAAAACTGCAACGGTCCAGCCTCCGAACGACCGTTTTTGCCTTTTCCAAAACAAACTTGCGGCAGCCAGCGGTGCTGGTGGTCGTGGAAGGCTGGCTCACCATCAAACGAATGACTAGCTGATTCACCCCCCTCATAGAAGAGCTCCGCCCCTGCACCCGATCCCTTCGGCGTGAGGAGACAGCCTTCAGAAACGCATCGCGAAAGAGGCCCTGCCAGGGCTGCTCGGCTGCCTGCTGCTGCAGCTGCTGCAGCAACTGCCCTTAGCGGCGACCCCGGGGGGAGTGCAGCAGCAGCAGCAGCAGCAGCAGCAGCTGCTGCTGCTGCTGCTGCTGCTTGTGTCGCAACGGGGGAAGAGCCGAAGGCGTCTCTGCTGGGCATTGCCGCGTAGACTGACTGCTGTTCTTCTTGAGGGGGAGGAGTGGCACAAGGCCCTGAGGCAGCAACTGCAGCAAGGGCTGCTGCTGCTGCTGCTGCTCCTTCTGCTGCTGCTGCTGCTGCCGCCGCCGCCGCCGCTGCACCGTCCTCCTCCGCTGCCCCCATCGCCACAGCCTCCTCCTGAGAGACTCCCCCCTCTCCAAATTCAAAGCCCATGTCTACCGCTGCTGCTGCCACAGCTGCACTCTCAGGCTCAGGAGCAACCGTCTCGCAGTCATCCGCATCCCCCAGGTGAGGACGCTGCCTGCAATCGGACAGGCAGCAGCGAATAAAGTGCAGCAAATGCACAACGCATGTCTCAGCAGTATGAAGCGCATGAGATGCAGCACAAGCATCCACCAACACCAACCAGAAAAAACAACTCCCCCCAAACCCTCCTCGACTTTTACCTACAGACGGACTTTCCACTAGAAAAACATACGTATTCAGGCTTATTCCGCATTCTGCATTTGTACACCGGTATACCAACGGACGCCCGTGTGGGGCCAGCTGAAGAAAAGCCCGTTAAGATCTGTGTTGCCTTACAAACCCATGGCTGGCTGTGTGGGTGCGTTGGATGCAGCTGCGTGTAATATGGGCGTGTGCAGGTATACCTGGCAGTTGCTAAGAGTGCCTGCTGCTGGTTAAGAACGGCCTCCTTCACCTTGAGTCTGAATCTCCCCAGCTTCAGAACGTCACCCTCTGAGAGACGGACTCCCCCGCAGTCTCGTAGACTCCGAACCACCAGCCACACCTTATCGGACTGCAGCAACGTATCCACACGTTCACCCCCCATGCACATTGGATAGACGCAGCAATAGGCTCGCTCCCTTCCGAAGCGTACTGCCAAGCTTCGCAGCGTCTGCTGCTGTAGCGTGAGCTGGCGAAGCCATGGCGAACAGTGAAGGTCTCACCTCGGGCTGAGCACTCAAGCCTCCTCCCCTCGACACAGCACCTCTTGCTGCTGGTAGCGATGCTCTTGCTGCTGACGCTGGGGGGGGTGCAGCAGGAGCACTAGCAGGAGCAGCAGGAGCAGCAGGAGCACCCGCGGGAGCAGGAGAAGGAGCACTTGCAGGAGCTGGAATTCCTAGAGACGCTGCTGCTGCTGCAGGGAGAGGGGCGTTGACGCCTTGGGGTGTTGCAGTGTCTCGTGGTGTATCGGTTTCTGGAACTGTATTTCCTGCAGGGAGTGTGGCTGCTCCTGCTCCTGCTGCTGCTGCCTCTGCTCCTCCTTCTGCTGCTCCTCTTGCTCCTCCTTCTGCTGCTCCTCCTGCTCCTTCTGCCTCTGCTCCTCCTGCTCCTGCTCCTTCTGCTCCTCCTGCTCCTGCTCCTTCTGCTCCTTCTGTTGCTGCTCCGTCCTGCTGCTCGCGTTCTAGGTGCCTCGCAGCCGCTGTAGCCGTTGCTCCTGCGTTGTCTGCGTAAATGTCAGCGACGGAAGCATCTCGCAAGCCCCCGTCGGGAGACTGCACAAGATGCTGATCTTGGTGCTCTTGCTGCTGTCTCGGTACAGGGGTAGCGGCATCCGACGTGCCAACAGCAGCACTCGCAGTCGCTGCAGCGGGAGAACTGACGGCTGGAGGGGGCAAGACGCAGTAGGCACCGTCTATCCAAGCGATCCTCAGGAGAGCCCTCGCTTCCAAGCCGTCGTGATGTCTGTTGCTCTGCAGCAGTTCGGCAGCCTCCTCATCCGCACAAACCGATACCTCGCTGCCGACGCGCATGCAGCAGTATGCGTCCCCTATGCCCGAAAAACGCAACACACCCCACAAGCAGCAGCATGGAGACAACGGGGGAGAGGCCTGAGAGTCAGAGACGGCGCCATCAGACGTGCAGATTCCTCTAGTCGCTGACTTCAGGCAACCGGAAGGCATGCCCCCCTCCTCCCCCCTACGACACCAAAAATATGCACGAACGGCGACGAAAAGGAGACCACGTGGGCAGCGACACACGCCCGCACACACACACTGCACAGACTCCATAGAGTCAGCAAGCCAACACGCCACGCAAGACTGCCCAAAGGCGGCGAAAAAGTGCTATAAACGTAAAAGGCATGAAGAGCGGGGGCGGCCTGCACGTCAGACAGTGCACATAAAGACACTGCCCGTCAGACAGTGCACATAAAGACACTGCACCTCAGACACCGCATGCAAAGAGGAGAGGAAGCGCAAACCCTCGTAGGAGCCTAGACCCCCTGAAGTAGCGGTAGAGAGGGCAATAATAGAGGTCAGCCCACGCGCAGAAGCAACTGCAGAAGCTGCCTCAGCACAGTCAGAGACAGTGGCAGAACCGCAGCAAAGTCTCCGTTACGGTTGCAGCACGTGGCTGTTCCTCCCGAGCATCCCCCGAACCCCCCAACCCCTCCCTGCACATGCCAACCCAATCTAATCCAATCCGATCCATGAAAGCCCAAAGATTTTCCCCCTTCCCCTAGGGCAAGAGCTGCAACGCCCGCAGAAACATCGCCAGACAGGTTCCGCATACTCACGCATGCAACTGATCCTATATGTCTTCTTGGCGACGTTCCTCGACTCGTAGTCAAACAGCCCGTGGCTATCGCTTGCCCATGTCGTGCAATTGATGTACATGGAATACGCCCTTGCCTTAGAGGTAACCCCCGAAGGACCCCCTTGGGTGCCTCCGCCGTCTGTGCTGGATGTCTGAGTCACAGGGGAAGGCCTTCCCTTTGGCGCGCTCCTCGAGACACTGCTGCTGCCGAGAGCGATGGTGACAGGGTGCTGCCGTTGCTGCTGCTGCTGCTCGGGAGACTCCCCCTGCTCCAGAAGCGGCACGATAAACGACGCTGGTACGACACCAGGGCTTCCGAAGGCTGCATTTCTGCTGCTTCCAGAAGTGCGCGCGTGCAATAAGGAACCCCCGGCTTCCGCCATTTGGTCAGAAAGCATGAGCAGCGAGCTCTTCATACGAGAGAGGGAGAGAGAGACAGAGAGAGAGAGAGACAGAGGGAGAGACAGAGAGAAACAGAGACGCACAGATGTTGAGCACACACCGTATTGCAATAAGGGGCCCCCGCAGTTATGGTCCTATGGGGCCCCTCACAATAACGCAACGGGCGGCAAACCCTATAGGGACGGCAAACCCTATAGGGGCCCCCCTCCCCTTGGTGCTGCTACTGCGTCAACAGGGCACGCCCGAAGATTAGCTTTAGGGCCCCCGAAGCCTCCGTGGGGACCCCGGAGAAAACAACTAAAGCCAAGGAACACTCAGAGTGGCATGACCATCTGCCCGCATGTACATGCGGGCAGATCGCTGCCGGGTAGCCTGGGTGAAGCACCTCCAGGAGAGATCTAAATCGGCCTTCCGCGCCTGCTGAGCTAAAGATATGAGCGTTAAGAATGACGACGGGGGCCCCGGGGGCCCTTGGGCTCCGGAAAGAACCAGCAACTGCGTAACGGGGGGAGCCTTCCAAAAAGGTGGAAGGGGCACGCCTTAGCAGCAGGACTTAGAGAGAGTCAGGCGAAGAAATAGCAAGAGAGACAGCATTAAGCACCAAAGGATTTTAATTTTAAGCTTTAGGGTTCCCGGTATAGGTCTGACAAGCAGCAGATAGACGCGATGCATCTGGCCCGGTGGACTGGCTAAGCGGAGAGGCGGCCGCGGGCATCAAACCCCAGTCCCTACACCCATCTTCACACTGCTTGATTTATTTTGATATTTCTCTAGTGGTGTTCCTTCAACACTGAATGACAATCAACACGAAGCTCCCCCTGTCCTCCCTTCTGCACACTGGGCTGTCTGGTCGCCGCAACTCGAAGCTCAATTCTCCAAGCGTAAAACGTATGCCCTGAATATGCTTCAGTGTGCACTGCTCTGCTCCCTCCTGAACTTTTAACTGGACCCAGTCAGAAGACAGACCCCACAAACCACTTAAGGTTAAGCCCTTGCCCACTGAACAGGCAGGCAACAGGACACTCTCTGCACCGTACATGTACCATCGGACAGACCCAGAGAGTCGTGCCTATCAGCAGCATGATTCTTAGAACAGGTGCACGCAGCTAGAATACTGTCAAGCAGCCCTTGAGAGGCCTGGCTGTGCAACATGGACCGTGTTTTCGGCGAGGCTGCACCCCGTGTTCAAAAACACAGCGCATGATCGTAGCAATCGAAGCATACTGAAGCTCTTTTTACTGCACTAGCTATACGCCCTTAAAGCTAAGAAAGAACCGACCACTTAGGTATGCCGTTCGCATGGGTTTGTTCTTGCGAGGTGGTCTTGGCCCTTGCCCGTGTGCCCGAGGCGGGATACAACTAGACGGCATAGAGGGCAAGCAATGCCAACCATAGAAACTGCTTTCCCTCGTGCGGAAGCCCTAAAAGGTCAGAGCAGAGAGACGGGGGTGGGGCCTCTTGAGTAAAGTCAACAAATTCCCACGAAGCTTTGCATTGCGTTTGGCGCCAACGACCTCCCTACAGAGACACTTAACAAAGCGCTACACTGTCGTTCTATACAGAAATCTTTTTAACACAACAAGCAGAATCAATAACAACCCAGCTTTACACGCAGTTCTTAAATAGATCTGAGCTAAAGGTGCTCTATCTAGTGGAGTTTGTCATGCTCAGTCCAAGCCCTACGTAGAGACCCCCTCTTAACTCCACACTCAACATAAACTCCATGGTCAGTAATTAAATCTTCATTAAAATGTTCCCCCCCTTCCGTTGCCCCCGTATCTGATACTCTCCGATATGACGTCGCAGGCACAGCTAAGATGCGTCCTAGATGCACCCTCTAGGTACTTCAAACATTCACAGCTAATTGCACATAGCACCAAATGCACACACATTGAACTATACGCCTTCTTATATTGATCTAACAGTACTCTAAACTAAGCAATGTATACGATCGGAAAATCCGAAAGTCAGTTCTGTACCAACTCTTTAGTTAGGAATAACTATTGTAGTACATGGTACTTCAGTGCTGTACAGCCCACTAATGGCTTACAACTCTGGCAGCATTTAACCATGGTCTGTTCGTGCATATTTTTATTGAAGCGCACTTTTAGCTGGAACACAAGAAAACAATGTTGTGTGCGTGTGCGTTAGAGGCATGTGCAACGAGCTATGAATACTCGGTGGGTGCTTAGAAGGTGCAGCAAAGCACACTCTAGCTGCCGCCCTACCCTCAGGTTGGTAAAGCTGGAAGCGCTATTCAGAAGAGCGGAAGGCCTTCTCAGGTGCGCTAAATACCTTTCTACTCAGTTTGTATTGGTGTTGCAGTAAAGAGCCTTCCCCTAAGACCTTCACTGGAGCGATACAGTTGGTTGCACCTTGTGGTTCAGTGCAGCAGTTCCCCGCTCATCCAGTGGCTCCAGATAAAGTGGGATATCCAGTTTCCTAGCACCAGTTGTCAGAATTTCATAACGTCATTTAGGCAACTCAACAATTTGATTTTCGCAACAGTACGCGTAAAGTCTCTGGCAATGAGAGGGGAAGGTGTCGCAACGCCTGTTGGGGCAGCAGAGCCCGACTTGCAAGCTCGTTTGAGCGCAGTAGAACCCCCGTTTATGGCCCTGAAATATTCCTTGCCCGAACAAGTTTGTGTGGATGCGTGTAAGGGGCTATGCCAATCAGATGACTAGGAGCGCCTTTAGGACAAGCAAGAAATTAAAGCTTTCAGCAGCCAGTTGGAGATGTATTTCGCTATGTAGCCCCCATGTGAAGAGCACATAGTATTCCTTGTGTCATGCTTATCAAGGTGAAAACATATCAGTGGTAGACTTATGCATATAGAGGAAGTCACCTAGCTGCAGGAGGTTTAGTACGGTTCAAGCTCCAATACAACCTGGGACTTTTAGGTTTTGCCGGGGTCAACTTAGCAGGAAGCTATGGGAGAATTTCAGAAAATCCAATGAGCGGAAGTGCCCAGTAGACTGCTATCGAGAAATATGGAACGTATGTTCTTGACAGCCACACCGTCGAAGAACAACCGCCTTATGAGTGGCTTACATTAGGTCTTTCAAAAGTTTCTTGGCAAGTGGTCGCAGGTTAGGCAGATACTTAGAAAAAATAGAGCCGGTTGGTGGGCTTTCGCAAAAGGATGGACTACTTGAGATATTTGTAGCAAATGAGTACAATTGCTACATCTTCGGTTGGAAGCAAAACCAAAGTCGAGATGCAGAACATATGGATAGCGGGGATATGCGAGCAGGCCTCCTACCCTCCAGTCTAATGCAAACAAAAAGAGAAAGGCAGAGGGAATCCATGCCCCTGAGCAGCCCTGGACAGTCAGCCTACAGTACACCTTTTCTATTATGGGGAACATGGGCATATAATCTGGACCTAAAAACGCAAACAGAAGTGCCAAAGAGCTTGAACAGCAGGAGTTGGCATGAGGCCCTCAGGCTGCTTGGAGAGCAAAGCAGGCGCATTAGGGAAACGGAAAGCCCCAAAGGGACAAGGGCTTCACAAAACAGAGAATCACAGTTGGAAACCCATTACTTGTCGAGTTCGCGCGGCTAAAAATTCACCTCAATGGTTAAGCGCATCTAGCACTACATGGCACTGGTAAGGGACCTTCTGCCAGAGAATATGGTGCATAAGTGGAGTTTTCTTATTCGCTTGTTAGCGCAGTCTCTAAGTCTCACATTCGCTGAAGCGCGGCAGAATGCAAGCATTGGGAAAGCTACGTTAGTTAAATGCTGTTTAGCATTGGAATGGAATGGTATGAACATGGTGCGTGGGTCCTGTGCTGGACCCGTTCACCGTGACTAAATCCCAAGTATGCCATGGGAGGCCAAGGAAAGGAGCGTGTGCGGGCACAGCGGCGCGCTGTGGAAGTCGCTCTTGCGGAAAGCTCTGGGAAAAGCGTGTCCTGGTCTTTTCAACAATGCTTATTTCCTCTACGGTGAACGGGTTGAAATCGGTAGCTCAACGTGGGGACGCAGACTCTACAGGCGGGCAGCTCAGCGGCGCAGTAACAGAAGATTATTCCGAGTGTGCATGCCGTCCTAAGAACTCTGCATCCGACATTTTATTCCATACTTTGATTGACACAGAGGCAACGGGGCACTAGATATGATAAATTCTTAAAATGGAAACAGTAAATATGCTGAATTTTGACGAGCTGCTTGCAGGCTGGGGAACTAGGGGTGGGCAGCATATGTTTTGAGGTAATCCCTGATCCAGCTATCCGAAGACCCCCAGCACCAAGGGGACAACGAGCAACAAGCAGATGTTCTGTTGATAAGAAGCAGTGCATGAGTCGACCAGCGCATGAGTGTATAACCCGAGGTTGGTGCCACAAAAGCGGAATAGTCGTCTATGCGTAGTAGTTCTAACCCCCTGAACATCATGACTGCGCAGCATTAGTTCCTGATGCCCTGCTTTGGCGAATCACTTTGCGAGATACGCGGATCGACATTCGTTCCAACTTTTGACTTAACAAACGCAAGTTTGCACATTCTCATTCAGCCAGTTGATGGGTACAAAGCGGCCTGTCGCGCTACCACACACAAGCTCGAGTATACATGTTTGTCGCTTAGAGTTGTCAACGACCCAGCTAAAGGGCAGCAGCGAGATAACTTAGATATTGTCAGTCCATCAAGAGGTGATGGAAGGCTGTCCACACTGGCGACTTCTCAGTCAGTCCTAGGAACGGAGGATCATTTGCAGGTGTTGGCAGATGCGGGAGGATTCGCCACTCTGTTTGGTCCACCACGCTACTCGCTATATGCGGTACACCTTGCGTTGTTTGATATACTTTTTTTCCCTGCCCGTGGCCTTTACGATACAGCTGCCTGCATCATTGCTGGAGTGCTCCATGCACACGAATTCACATGCAAGCAGCCTAAGTCAGTGAGTCTCTAAATTATACGTCATCCGCCTTTAGGACACTTGTAATCGACAATCCTGCATCCATTCGTTAGACAGTTCTCCATAAGGCGCGAAGTCATTTCTCAATAACTGTGCATTCCATTTCCCTACACACGATTGGCTTGTCCAGTGTGTCTCACAGCAGGGGGCTCACACAGTCTAACGCTTTGACAACAGTAAACTATGGCGCAGCAGGGGTCGTGTTGGTGTGGCCCCTTGCTCAGTTTGGGCACGTGTATGTCCTTCTTGGTGTCGATTTCATTTCGGCAGTTAAAGCACACATTTATATCTATCATTTGCAATGTTTTCGTGGTTTTGCCTATCTGGATTCGCCGGGAGCTTTTATAGCGGTCTTTCAGGCAGGTGCTCTCGACGATCAAGTAGGTGAAGCGATGGCAGGCTTTTCTAGATGGGGACGGGGAAAGATGTACGGGCTAAGCTGCACTTAAACACTGTCTACAAAAATAGGTATTTTCAGACAAGAACTAATGAAGAACTGACGAATTGGTTTATCTGGCAGGAAACTTTTCAGTGTTGCAAAATATTGTCGGCTGGGAACACGAATGCTCAATGTTTTATCGGTAGGTGCTGCATGCTATGTGGAACTAGCTGTGAAAGCCTGGAGGGTGTTGAGCGTGCGACAAGGCGCACACTAGCTGTCCCTTTCTTCTCACGCCAGATAGTCTGAGCGATATCGGGCAGGTGAAGGAGTTTTTATGGAAGAAAACAGCTGTCACCAAGTTTCCCCTGGTGCTGGACTGAAGTTCGTCCACCCGAAACCATAGATGGAGCGTCCCGACTACACTAGTTATATTCATCTAAGGATCGGTAAAGAACCGACTAGTTGGCATGGTCGCTCGTAAATGCCATTCACTGCAGGGTAGCGCGAGCTTAATATTATAAGAATCAATGTTGCACGCCAGTGCCGTAGATGATGTGTGCTCCAACTTGTAACTTTTGGGAGTGCATAAGGGAGTACAGCAGCGTTCATCGAAGCTGGACGTCTGCCCTCTTGCCGTAACTGTGTGGGGCGAGGGTACGAAAATGGAGAGAGCCTTAGAAGGAACACCCATTAGCTTTCTATGAGGCTTTTGACTCGGTTTGTGCTCAACTCTCCATATATGGTCTCCGGAGGGACACAATATTTCAGACACATTTAAAAGCTTTAAAGCTACCGAGCGTTACTCCGGAAGAGCTCCTTGCAGTCCCTGCCTCCAACAACATTCCGAATCAAGAGGCGAGCGATAGGTAGGATGCGCGTTTTGTACCCTTTTAGCACCGAGCAGACAGCTAGCTACACATTAAATGTACCGCGCGCGTGCGCATGAAAACACACACACACACAATAGCTTCTTATCGTACTGAGCTAGCCGCAACACATAAGGTATTCAAAAGGCCCACTGCCAGGCAATGCTAATCCTTAATAAGACCTATGTGGTACAATACGAAGTGCTCCAGGGGTGCGAAGCCTGCTGCAGGGGCCTCGCTCCTACGTAGGAACCCGTAGGAATGTAACCCAGGACTCCTTATTTATACAATCCACGGTATGGAAGAGTGACTACTAGAGAGTTTGGTGCGTGTGCTACCGCACTTCCTCTTCCCTTACCACTGGAATGTTTCCAACACACTTTGATGCATACTGTGTGTGGCAGAGCATTGCTGCCGTTTAATCGACAACAGGAAATATGGGATAATATGGTTCACAGATTCAGATTCTGTAGCACATATTTCTGTATATGATAAGTGCTTACATTATGGAAAAGTCGCGTAAAACGCTTAGTACCGCCTTTCTCAGCCACAATCACTGAACTTCACCGTGACCTGGGATGCAACAGTGAGTAAAGCGACAATCGAAGCTCTGAGAGACTTTCGACTACCGCCGAGTATGTAAATCATCCAGAATTATGCAAAAAATAGCTGGAACATGTTCCATGAGGACAACGGACGGATGATGACCACTGCACCAGGTCAGTGTGAGTGCCCATAGACACGCGCCTCTGTGCGTTGTTGATGCCTTCATCCCTGTCACCACTTCTTACTGCTTCCTCTCACTACCGCCTATTTTGCATCATTTATCCTCTTATTTCAGGTTTCTGGGGAGATTCCAAGCCTGTACAGCCTTGAAGTGAGCGTTTTGAAACCCTAACGTGTCGCCCAGCTGTCGCGACTGTCACGTGGTCCTTCCACTACTTCTTGCGAGGATGTCGTACAATCCCTCTTACGGCGGCCAGTTTCGGGGCCTTCAAGGTGCGTAAGTCAGAGACAAGCGCACCCAGGCTCTATATCCCCGTTGAATTCGATTTTGAATGCCTACAGCGAGCCCTCCCCTACATGACAGTGCACTGCGCACTGCGACTCGTTTTCTCCAGACTATAATTTTACGAATAAAATCTGTTTGTGTATGCCCTTCAGCTGCGTGTCAGAAGGGCGCAGCCGGGGGTGAAAGTAAAGGCCAGTGGAAAGCATCCGGTAGTGCAACTAAATCCACAAGCCCAGGCGGCGGCAATGGAAGCGATTCAAATGAACCTGGGGAAAAGGTTATTGTCACCATCGGTGGCCTTAAGTAAGCAAAATGGCAAGGAAGGGCATTGGTTAATACCCGCACTACAAAAATGTGATTGCGCCTGCCTGGCCCAATGATCATGTTTAAGAGTGATAGGGCTTGCTATTTTGTGTAGGAACCCCGAAACTAGAAACTTGAGTATTCTGCATTCACCTTCCTCACCATTTGTGCGCTACACACACACATAGTCCAGCTGTCTCAACAAGGTAAATGGTGGTCCCCACTTGCAGGCAAGTGAAGCTGGAGGCTGTCAAGGAAGAAGATGAAAGGTACTTCATTGTCGTGGGACTCTTTGAAGGCGATGACCTTAACACGGTAAGAAATCTCATCCATAGACTTTAAACCTTTTTACTTAAAGCTAAGAGCCGTTTGTGTGTTTGACCGTTTGCTCATTGGGGCAGTCGTTGCTCATTACGCTTTTGAGCAGGTTGTAAACCACACGCGCAACCGCACAAATGCGGTAAAAGGACAGCTGGTTGCGGGTAAATACATGTGCGCATTCAATGGCGAGAAGCTGGTTCTTCCTATCGCAGATCCTTCAAAGCGCTTCATTCTGTATCTTTGCGTGGTCACTATAGCAAACTGCACCGAGGGGGACAAAACGTTCAAAGATGTTTCACTCATGGGAGTTGGTTTCTCTCAAGGCTTTGAGGTCAATGTCTGCAAGGTATGTGCACGAATCGTTGGACTTTGGGCTGTAGGGTGCACACTTTTCTGTTGACACTTGTTGGGGCACTTGGTTTGCTGAGGGTCTTTCAGGATTATGGAGGTGACGAGACTTGCATGCTTTCCCTTTCTTCTCTTCAGACTATTATAAGGCCTATTGCTGAATGCTTTTGCAGAAATATCACCACATTACTGCCGAATTACGTCCAGTCGAGGGCGGCGACCCCAGCATTAACCCCGGTACGTGCTCTGCCCGCACTGTGAATTATGCGTGTGTGAACTGTTGCCAGCACTATCTTCATAATGTATGGATCGAGGCAGACTACACGGAAGTGCAATTCTGTGATGCGTCAACGCTGCAGGCAAGATTGAAGTTTCGATTGATGTGTGCAAGTCGGATAAGGGAGAACCTGTTCTTGCGGACATGGAAGAAAAGTACAGCCAATTTATCCCCTTTACGTGCAATCCTTGCACCTGTAAATGACGCTTGCCTGCGTACAACACCTATACGCGTGCCGTTCTATCCTTCGTTTCCTGTGCAGCATCATGGTGCAGTTCCAGGTCTGAACGTGTTTTAAAGGCTGCAGGACGCTATACAGCAGATCCTACAGCCATCAGAGTGTTTTGAACCGATAATTGTCACCTACCGCAGTGTATTTACGTGTAGTTCATATGACGAAAGGAAACGGCGGAAAGAAAAATTTACGCACTGTTCTGCCCAATAAAACGTACATTTTCGCGCGAAGTAGCAGCGCGATAATGCGGTTTCACCATAAAGTTTGACCACGCGACCACCTTATGGCATTCAATTATTATTTTTCTGATCGATTGTAAGTGCATATCATTTGTGATGGATCGAAATTGAGGGGAAACCAGCGAATTTTCTTGTATGTAGGCGGATGCATCAAGGCACGCGGACCCTATATAATGTATTGTTTGTAATATTTGCATTGATCAGATAAGCTATACATCAACGTAGGTGCGTAAATCTAATATCGATGCATAGGAAGTAAAGGGAGCTTCATAAGTGAATCACATCAAAACAGAAAAAGCAAGGGCGTTTGTAGTCTCGTTCAGTAAAGTGAACTTTTGGGTTAGTGTAGAGTAGGAACCCGAAGGTCAATGTACTGTATCAGACGTTTAGGTAGGAGAATTTCGACGAATGTGCGCAATAGGGAGTAATTTCTCCGGTGCGTGAGACCTGCTTATTCACACCGTTACGAAAGCCTCTCTGCCTTCACGTACAGTGAAGAGCTGTTGCATGATGGAACAGCATATGCGGGGGAACAATAGTACAGGGAAAAGCGGTTTTGGAGATATCTGCGAACAGATTCTCTACAAGTACCAGCTGAAACTGAGTGCAATGCGCATTACCGATATTATTTAGGACATCAAATCACAGATCACGGGCCCAACAGGCCGCTGCAGAGGCTTCACAACAAGTGCAATACTCATTCATTTCGTAAATGACTGAAATAGAACCTGATCATCGGATCTTAGCTTGATGTCATGCGCACTTTCAAACAATCGTTTTCGAGGCTCCATACATAAGTATGTGTACTGCTGGTCTGAGGAGATGTAACGATTTCAGGGAACACAGAAGCTCTTGAAGGGCGGACGTCAAGAGATGGAGGCTGCCGGCGATAAGTTGTGCTCCAGTTGCCATCTATGGGTCGCACTAGGACAAAGCGGGATTAATGGTAGTGTTCTGCTAATAGAAATAGGGGCATCCACGGAGCAAATGGTTGGGATATGATGATGCGCAGCAGTGATAGATTTAATGTATCGGTTCTTGGAACGGCACTCTCGCCTAGGAAGGTCAATCTCAGCGAGTCCCGTAAAAAGACGAATTGTCGGTTCCTCCACTGCTAGCTGTCTAGAATCATGCAGCGCAACAGTAAATTACACCTACGCAAAATCGTGCTTTAGAGGTACCATAGCCCGGGATAGTATCAGTAGCAACATTAAAGATAAGGAAGACAGGACCAATAGCAACAATACGCACTATGCGGTGGCAACATGGGCGAGACCAATCACCTTGCCAGGCGTGGCTACAATGTCATGCTTATCGCCGCCCTACACAAGAATTACTTAGAATGCCCTTTATTATAGTGTAGCTATGGTAATATGCTCTAGTAAAGGGTGAGTTCGCTCGTAAGGAGGCTCTGTTCACCTACAGATTCTTCAATGTGCGGCTGATGTGGGCCCTACTCTACGCGGCCGTAGAGGAGCCCACTCCTCTCCGCTGCCCCGTGTAAAGCCACAATTTTTGTTCATATCCTCTTTGAAATATCTCATACAAGCTAAAATAAAGGAAAATTAGACTCCGGACGTACCCTAGTGTGCCTATCCTGACAGGTATCGCAGAATTTGCTAATCTGCTTGGGTCACCAAGGGCCACACACCAGAGTCTGATCGTTTCTTTCATCATCTACGTCCTCCGTTCCCTCATTCTTGATGCTTCGTCAAAAAGCCGCGTTTTTCATTTCCGATAACAGGGGACACAAAGAATGAGCCTAAATCCGTTTTAGGACTCACATCACTCCATTGCCCTGCTGGCGTGGTCGCAAGCCGAAAAGGCGAACGCATACGTTTGTGCCTTATCCTTTGAGCGATTCCACTGGAGGCCATTTCAAGTCAAAAAAATATTCATCAGACATGTAATGCATTCCAGTGGATCACGGAGGCTGCTGGCTCATAGAGCTCGACTCCGGCAAGGGAACACCACATATAAAAGACCAACCGCAGACGAAACAACTCCCCATGAGGGTCATATGTGCGTACTTTTGTTGTTATAGCCACGGGACTGTCGCATGATCGAGCAGCGCTTGATGGGCTACAAGCATCCGCAACTGCGGCATTCAGCGCCGCTATCATGATGGTTTCTCGAAGGCCCGGCAGAGCCGTGAAGGCAAAAAGCCCCTCAGCAAATATGGTGGCGCGATCACTGACACCAATACCTGCCACGACTGTGGCATCTGAAGTTGCAAGAGCAACGCGTCCGTCTGCCTCAGCAGACGCAACACCCGCAGCAGGAATACCAGCAGCATCAGTATCCACTGGGCACTCGCCCGTAGCGGCGGGGCCGGTAGCAGGACCCCGTTCAGCCTTACCCTCATGGCACATGGGGCCCATTGCCTGGTCATGGATTCCTGGAGTCTGTGGCTCTTGTGGAGCTCCCACCTCCTGCTGGACTTGCGTGAATGCAGGCCCTCCATGGCTGCCTAAGGACCCTCAGGCCCGTTTGCACTTGAGGCTGTTGTGGGGATTTTACGCATCTTCTCTTCCTAGCAGCTGTGCTTCCATGCGAGAAGCCCTGCGAGTGGGCGCCATTTCAGCCTTGAGAGCAGATGCAGCTTTGCTGTCTCTCATTTCCAGAGGTCTAGGCTTTACTGCCTTGTCCCTCTCTGCACGACGACTTGCTGAAGCCTGCGACGTTCAGG
The DNA here is from genome assembly GCF_002999335.1 of Cyclospora cayetanensis. Taxonomy (NCBI): domain Eukaryota; phylum Apicomplexa; class Conoidasida; order Eucoccidiorida; family Eimeriidae; genus Cyclospora; species Cyclospora cayetanensis. Next base: position 77,155 of record NW_020312062.1, on the reverse strand, counting down.
ATACTGGAGGCTCCAACCCAGCCTGGGGGCTTGAACGCTCACGAGCAACTGTTGAGGAGCTCGTGAAAAGCTCGCAAGTAGATCCGGGGGAAGTACGGGCTGAAGACAAGCCGAGTCAGAGCGTAGTAGATCAGGACGCTGTGCAGCAACACCCCCAAGATCGTGGTATTTACACCCGCGAGTCAATAGAGGGGAAGACCCCAGACTCGAATTTTACGTGCGAAGTTTCCCCAGTGCAGGGTGTTGCCACCGCTCGCTCTGAAAACCATGACCGAACGTTGGCATCAACGGACACTCAAGAAGCGCCAAAGAAAGAAAGTTCGATTAACCCCACGCTCATACGTACTGAAGCCTTAGCGGGCTCAACTGCACCTGTCACAAAATCTGCAGTGCTGCAGCGTCACCTGGACAGCGGTTTGCAGCAGTCCAACCAAGAGCTTCAACAGCACCAGCAAGTAACCCAAGCACACCACGTGCAGGATCACGCAATCTTGAGCCCTTCTCCAGATTGCAACCCTGTTTTTGCGGCTCTGGCTGTCTGCCTCTCGGACCTGCATGCAGCACAATCCAAACTTGCACCTTTGTTCCAAGACGATATGGCGGCGGCTGCTGCCGCTGCTGAAGTCGTTGCTGGTCACAGTGCTGGAGACGAGGAAAAGCTGCCACAGATGATTACGCCAGAGAAGCACCAAAACCATTCGACAGTCTCCGTAGGGCTCACGCAGCGGCGGAATACTGCAGCGCCAGCAACACGTGCAAGAGAGTCCACAGCAGCAGCAGCAATATATGGGGCAGCAGCGGCAGCAGCAAGAATCATAAAGCGAATAACGGACACGGCCTGGGAGTTTCTTGCCTCATCCGTTCAATTGGCAGCTTGTGCTGCTGCTGCCTTTGTTGCATATTTCCCTCCAACTTCAGCTCTAGTGCTGCGCTTTCCCTTGCCGTCAGCAAATACCAGCTCTTGGGACACTGGAATTCAGAGATTTGTGCTATTTGGCCTCAACGAGGCAGCCACGTTTGCCGCAACAGCTTTAGCAGGCGCTCTCAAGACAGGCTATGCACTTAGTCTGGCAGTTCTTCCTCACGCCTTTATGGGGGGTTGGATGTGCTGGCCTCTGCGATCGGCAGCTGCTTTAAGAAGGGCTGCTGCAGTCGGAGTCATGCAGGCTTTCGTTGATCCGATGACTTTTTTTTGGCAGCTCCAGCGGACGGTGAAAGCAGTACAGAGAGTGGGCGTACAACGGTGGGATGCGGCCCGCCATTGCTTACGACAGCTCTTGATGTTTCTTGCCGAGGTACAGCAGCAGCTGCTACACTTTTTCATGTTGTGGAGGCTACCAGGCTCAGCCTATATTGGAACTTTAGCAGTTTCACGACGAGAGTGCTGCAGCAGAGGCGGCAGGATCAGGCACACCAACAGGAGTCGCAGCCACAGTCCTTGGGCAAGCCCTGAAGTGCTGGGGAGGCGGTCTTCGATTTCAACCTGTTGGTTGTCTCCTGTCGAGGGGTCTCCTCGTCTCTACTCTCCAGAGACATTCCTGGATCCACCGCTGCCTGACTTGAGGCTGTCTCTGTCCGAACAGCGATCGATCCAGAAGGAGCAGTCTGATCAAGAGCAGCCTTGCGGGCAAAGCCTACTGAACAATGCCCAGCACCATCCTGAGGTAAAGAAAAAAACACTGGGGCAGCAGCAAAAACTGCAGCCCCAAGGAAAGCAGAAGCAGCCGGAAAGGCTTGCCCAGCAGCTTCAGAATACAGGTTCATCCTTCACTCTCGTGTTGCAGAATCCATGCACTTCCCCCCAAGCTGTGTCGACCGCGTGCCTAGGTTCCCTCGAGTTTCCAGGGGGGCCCTCGGTTCGCAACGGGTTGGACATCCCGGGCAGGTCCTCTAGAGAGGCCTCAAAGGGTTTTCGGAGGAGCACTCCATTTAAACAGGCTACCTGTGGTGCTGCAGCAACCCGCGCTGCAGCGGCAGGCGCAGCTGCGGCTGCTGCTACCGCTTCGTGGGGGGCTGCGGCTGCAGTGCCCCCAGTGAAGCCCCCTCTGAGGCAGATACGCCATGTGTCTTTCCAAACAGGAAACGACACTCCCTCTAGCGACACACCCCGAATGAGACAAAGCTCGAATGGCTGCCTCCTGGCCCAAGCAACGGGATCTGCCATAAGGCGGCACGCCAGTGCCCATTTAGTACACTCTCAGAAGACCGCTTCACGGATAAATACTTCCCAGGAACACCGAGTCAGCTGCTTGGCAGAAACCTCTAGGCTGGCTTCACTGAGGCACACTTCACCCTCAGCAGGCACTGCAAACACGCTCCAAAGCAGATTGAGCGCGCGCCCAGTTGGCTGTGAAGAATTTCAGGAAAATCCCTTAAAGGCTTCGCACCTGGACGATTGCACTTAGCGCCTCCTGACGCATTTTCTCGAAACGACTTTTCTCCCCTAAAAGTCGTTTTGAAATATTCAATGCCCTCTGAAAATCGACCTGCTACGGCCGAACACTTCGTGGGATCTCCCTTTTAGAGGGTTGCGGTCGGGGGCATTTAAGGGTTATTGCGTCAAAGGCACTGCATATAGGAGGGTTTGTCCGTTTTGCTCCTGCTGGGCATATTTGGATACAAGCGTACACGGGATTCAATCGGTAGGGCCTGCTCTAGGTGTATAACAACACGGACTGGCTCATCGACAGGCACCCTGTCTGTTGCACTGATCCGTGCTTGCTGCAATTCTTAATTATTTCGAGCTCTACGCTGTTACAGCCAGAACGGTTCCATATAAGGGAGTACTGAGTTCATCAAGCTCTCCCCTTGAACCCAGGCTTTCCATATATATTAAGTTAGCTCTTCTTCCTGAAGCGTTGCTCTTCAAGTTGCCTTAAAGGGCTTTTTGGAGTTGGTATGAGTGTATCCCCTCGGCAGAAGGGGTGCTCGCAACTTTGGCTCGGGCCGAGCGATCCCTGTCTGCGCAACGCACGGCTTTCGGGTTTGACGATTTACGGCTTCGAACCCGGGGATCTTGATGTGCCAAATTTTCACAAGTAACATTATATGCGAAATGCTCTGACCTTTGATCCACGTAGAAGGAGCATAGGAAAACGAGTACCTTCCATCTTACCACAGATGGAAGGTGACCCCAGCCAGCGCCCAAGCTAGGGTCACTTCTGCCCCTGGCGCATTGACTTTTTCTTTTGATTTCCTCCTACTCCCTTGGCTGTTCACCTTTGCTGTTTGACTTAGATGTGTTTGATATATGGCAAGTTGCAATTAAATTAGATTTTGCTCGTTTTGTCGCTGGTCGAAAATGCTGCGCAGGGGCTCGGGTGTCCCTTTGGCCCTGGGGTCCTGGCAAGCCCCTCGTTTCTACGTCTATCAGTCTGGGGAGGTCCCAGGTGCTCCAAAGGATCTTTTGTATATAAAAGAGTCTGTGTGGGGCCCCGCTGCCACCCAGGTGGGCCCCGCGCCTGTGTTCCTCGGGAAGTATCTGGAGCTCCAGGCAAACTCAACTAACACGACTCCCTTAAAAGGCCGTAAAACGATTGAAGTGGGTGCGGGTAAGCGCAGACACACGCCGAAAGTGCTTAGTGTAAGTTTTGAGGTGTAACTGCTAAGTTCTATAGCACAAACCCTTTGGGGAATTCAAGTTGTAGAGCGCAAATCACGGAAGCATGAAGGTAGACATAAGAGTCTGGCTCTCAAAAGTCAGTTTTCAATACGCAAAATGGCCAAGCTGACTACGAGGACAGAAGCGAGTATGTGACACTTTAGGCTGCGGACTGGTTTCCATGGTTGCGGCATTGTTGGGGGCTGAGGCGCATGCCTGCGAAGAAGAGGGTCCCAGCTTGACGCTCCTACAGCACAATGTAGCGACGTTTAATTCGGAATTCTCCAAATGCCACCCGGTGTGTCCCGCTGGGCAGATATAGAATCTTACACTTCCCCAACAGCTCTGGATAACGCTGCCCCGTTGTTGAGGTCCTGGTCTAACGGATGCAGCAACAACAATAAAACCACCAAGAGCAGTCAAAATGCCAGCACACTTATATGTTGGCTCTCCAGAATTGCTGCGATGGGCGGTGCAGATCCGTGCATACAGCCTACGGAACAATGCCGAGCACAAAGGAGCATTTGACTTTGTGCTGGTCACAGACTTTTTGCACAGTCTACCTGCCCGGAGGCAGACGCTGCAATATCTCCTCGAGCTCCTCCACAATGACACGGTCGGTGTAAAGTGTAGTGAATACGGCCTCACATATGATGAACGCGCTCGCGTGTTTGTAATAGTCATGGACATGTCTTGCTGGAGGCCACAGTGGCTAAAACCAAAATCGCTAGGACCTGTATAAAATTTCAAATAGAATATGGGTTACACAATTGATGCTCTCTATAAAGCCATATTCCACTTGTTACGGTTGGCAATGCTGCCACAGCTGCACTACGTAACAGACTAAATTTGAAGAAGATGAGCCCAACAGCATAATTGCATGGCAGTCCCTTTGCCGGTTACATCTTACGCCCTCCAACAAGACGGCCATTCGGCTAGTCTCCTCCCATGTCTCAACTCGCGGGTCGCTATTTTGTTTTTGATTCAGGAGTGCATAATAGCTCATGTGTGGCGAAACATTGAGGCTGAAGAGGCCTTCCTTGAGAAGCTGGGCCAATGCCTCGTAGTTCAGCACCTCGACAACCAGCGCAGCATTCAGCAAAAATGCTCCCAGTCGCTGTTTCGCTCGATTGCAGACAGCGCAAGAGACATTCATGAGGCCACAGACCTGGTTAGACACCCCAAGAACTTGCCGCTACTTCACAACTTTCCACTCTTGGGCCAATAAAGTTTCAGGCCTAGATTGTGCATTGCCATGGTACAGCATCGGAATTGATAAGCAAAGCTTCATATGTAGTTGTAATACGCATTGATGTTTGAGAGCATAGAAGAGTTCCTAGTAAAAGACTCAGCTCGCTGTCCAAGGAAAGCAGTATGCTCTGGGCTCCTAAGTGTTGGGGTTGCCTCCAGGATGGTTCTATTGAGATCTTTTCTGTGCGACCTCACATCGAAGTCTCCTCGAATGTCTGGAGAAATGAGCTAAAACGTCTTTTACTACAGTTAGAGCAACAAGAAGCGATGCAAAAAGGTTCGAACGATGCAACAGTGCACGCCCACGACCCCCTACTTTTTGGCTTTGTCGCTAACATATCTAGCTCCTTGTCTTTTGAAGATCGTTGTTTGATGCCCCCTGTGGCTTCCCATCAGGTGCTGGAGCCGCTCACCGCGATGCATGGCGTCCCGCGGAGGAGACAGCAGCAAAAGCTACAGCAGCGGGTTGTGCTGCTGATCCTACCGTATGTCTAGCTCCAGCGAAAGGTCTATCGGAAATACGGGCAAACCAGGAAGCCAGGCACAATTTGAAGTCGTCGTTAAGTAGTTGCAGCACACTCAGTAGTGCGCGATTGGGGCGGCTAAACAGCACTCCCGCATCTGGCGCTCTCACTCCTGAGGATCAAGGGGTCCCTACGCCACTACGTCCTAAAGATGCAACTATGAGACTTGTGCTCCAGTCGACTGAGGCTTGTAGCAATGCCTCGACAGCTGTGAAGCCTGAGGCGAAATCCATGCATGCTGCAGCGCAATCCCCCCTTACTTTTAACGTATCACAGACACTTTTGCAGCTTCAGCAACAGCTACCTGGTAAAAAGCTGGAGACACCAACAGCCGTAGCAAAGGGCGCGTTGACAGCAGGTGCAGCAACATTTGAACCAGGATCTCCCGCTTCTCGAGCACAAGTGTGTCCCAACGCAGGAAGTACACTTGCGACAGAAGTAAAACACTCCGGTCCTCAGATGCGCAAAGCCCCCCGCAGGGCAGACGCTCGAGTTTCCAATGCCCCGACAGGAACTACAAAAGCCACCTCAAGGGGCACACCACCCTCCAGTCAGCTACTTGCATCCATGGGGCTTGGCAGCCCCACCCCAGGTTCCCCTATCCAAAGGTGTTCGGCAGTGGCGAGGCTGCCAGTATCCGCCGCAGCAACAAGCACCAAGTCAATTTCGGGCGGCTCTGCCCCAAAGGCATCGGGCTCTCGAGCGGCCCTTGCAGGCCTGAGGCCAGAAACGGCAAAATTACTATCACCGGCTGCATTTGCTGCACCTCCCGCAACTAACGTTACACCTAAGCCTGCGCAACCTGCTAGTCCATTAAGACCAGCAGCCACTGTAACAGGTGCACGCACGACGGTGGCGATGCCTGGAAGAGTAGCAGCAAAGCCGGTGGCTCCAAGAGCCACACCAGCAGACCGGCCACAGACGTCATTCGCAAGAAAGCCTCCTCCAGTGAAGACGGCATCACAGTCTCCCAGTACTTCAAGGGCCGCTGGTGCCTTAGCTATAGCTGTCGCTAGCAAGCATATGGGGCCGCTTCTTCCTTCTCTAGGAGCCCCGAACACAGTACCTAAGAGAGTTGTTGCGGACATGTCTCCGCCTGCTCAAGAGCAACCTGCTACTGCCGCAACGCCAGGCTATCGACAGACGCGAAAGACTACACTGGAAGACACGCGGACGGCGGCTGCGACATCACTGGCAGCGTCGCTAGAAGGGGAAAATGCTCCTTCCAAGGGGTTCTTGCTGTCTGAGGTGCAGTCCAACAGTGGGCCGCCCTCGTACATGACGGCTGATTGCAGAGGCACGCAGAGGAGGTCCTCTTGCGGTGTAGCAGTGCCAGGTAAGTTCCAGAGTCCTACAACACTTTCCCTTAAGACGTTCGCTGCTGCAGCAGGGTCCCCTAAGGCCGCTATTGCAGTGGAAACCCCTAGCGATCTCGCTGCGTCACCAAATTCCTACAAATCCCATGGGGCCTCAAGCTACACCCCGGGTGAAAAGGCAGTAGTGGCAGGACCACCTGACCAAGTTGCGGAAGCGGGGGCCCTCGGTGCACGCTTGGTGTCGCGATTCTCCAGTATTTTTAAGCGACCAGGCCGAAGCGAGAAGTGAAAAGCAAACATTGAGGGACAGCTGGCGTGCGGATATGCAAGAGCAGGAGAGATATCGTAGTTAATGCTCGGGCACCTTGGGCCCCGAAAAAGCCTTTCGGCGAAGACGTTCTGCCATTTCATTGCAACTGGGAGGCCCTACAAAGAGCCGAGTTTCCCGTAGCCTAAGCCCCCGAACGAGTCAGTAAAGCTTTCCTCTTCAAACCTAATCCATGCGCTCTCTCTCAATAGACAGAAAGGGCTCGCTTTGGCCTTTGCAGGGTTAACTGGAAATTCTGAGCAGCGGTAGTCGTTCCGCTTCTCGCCCTATGGGTTGGCCATACACCGTGTGCCAACCACCCCGCCAATCCCCTGTACTACACTCACTGCTTATCCCCTCGCCTTGCAGTTAGCCTTCTTGCTCACCAGCTCGGCCTACGTCACTTGCTTGTGACACGGACAAAAGCATGCTAAAACGGAAGCGACTCGATTCCCGCTTTCCTTTTTTTCATGCAAGGCGCTGCTGCACACGGTGCTACAAAGCAAAGGCATTAGAGAATCAGAAAAGGCTTCCAAACACAATGGCGCGGCTCTGCCGCTGCAGTAGTCGAGTTCTCCTTTTTAACGCAGCACGCGAGTGGTCTTCGCAAGGTTTCTCCCTTCCCTGCACTCTTCGTTAAAAGAGAATTTCCCTGAAACTTACCAGGGGACGTTACAGGGCCTCCTGCTGAGACCCTCCAGGCGTTCCTCCATGCCTTCCAACACGGAGCAAACAAAACTGACGCGAAGAGAAGCTCACTCGCATGGGAGAGGGTACAGATGGACGTATCGTGTCCTCTTGCGCTGTCGAGTGGAGCGTGCACCTTGGCTCTGGTGCTGCTGCTGCTCCTCCTCCTGCTGCAGCTCGAGAGGCCGACGAGGTGCGAGGGCCTCTGCTAACCGAATGTTGCAGTTTCCGATTCGAATGTTGTTGAGCTGCAAGAGGGCGCGCGTGGCATCCAAAGTAGAAGCGAACTCCAAAATGCCGAAACCCAAATGACGGCCATCTGCATGCACCGGCAGAGCGAAGCGCGCAACACGCGAAGTGGATGACGGCAGGCTAGTCAGCCGAAATACTGCGAGGCCAGTAGGCACATATGCACGGAGAGTACAAAGGTGGAAATTTCAAGCATCAGTAGCACAGGGATGATGTGCATATGCCCTAGAGCGGGCTGATAGAGCACCGGCATGATCCTGGCTAATGAAAGCTGCACGTCAGGAAATACCGAAAATCAGAATGTGTCGCTGCGGTGCCGGTTGTCACTCGAACCTTTGTTTCTTCTGAGCCGTGCAAATACAGGACCGTCGGTGATGGTCTGGAAAAGATTCTCCAGATCCGTGCCCGTGGCTCTCAAGTCTATGCCGCAGACAAACAGACGCCGACTCCCTAGGGGCCTCGTGAGGCGCTCCTGCAGCTTTGCATTCTCTCTTTCATTCTGCTGTTGCTTCAGCGGAGGCTGCTGCTGTAAGTGGGAATCATTTGAGCCAATATCCCAGAGTTTCCGAAGGACTGCAAGGGAAGGCTGCGGGGGCCTCTCTAGCTGCTGTGCCTGCTCCTGCAAGAGCAGTTTCAGGCGATCCCGCAGCAGAAGCACACGCTTGTTGTTCCTTGTGCCACTGTGTTTCCTGATAAGCTGCTTGGTCTGTCTGTACACCTGCATGGGCAATGGAAGTAAACTCGCCGGTGGCGGCCCTTTGCTGCGTTTCCGTTGGGAATGCAGTTCTCCCTCTGCTGGAAAGGGACGCAGGGGGCGTTCCCAGTATGCATCGACTTCCCCTTCGCGTTCAAGAAGCAGCCTTTGCCGTGATAACTCTAACAGGTGGCTGCTGCCGCTATCTCGAGACAGGTGCCTCACGCGCAGCTGCGGATGCAGTCTAAAACGCCCTCTCGAGAAGAGCTTGCTGCTGCTGCTGCTGACGCTGCTGCTCTGTGTGCTGCTGTAGCCACCCAAACACGGAAAGAACGGCCCAGTAAAGGAAAAAACAACACGTTCACAGCATCCCCGCCAGCTGCGGCCGTCTTCGACCCGCAACGCTGCTGTTGCTGTTAAAGGCAACTGCAACTGCAGCAAAGAGAGGCAGATCAGCAACAGCAGCGGGTGCCACAGCATCGGCTGCTGCACGTTCATCTGCCCATCAGGACGCTCCCCTCGCGAATTTCCATCACAAGCTGTACAGGTGCTCTTCGGCTTGCCGCGGCGCGAGGATACAACGGCTGCTGCCGCCGTTCTCACCGGGAGAACCTACGAAACGGCCTCCCTAGGAACAACACCTCATACCAAATTTACAGCCTTAAGTACGGTTTAGCTCATTTGTGCTGCGTTCCGGCTGAGGGCCCCCCCGGGGAGGGTTGGCAGCTCCGTGCTCGGAGGGAATACAAAGGATCCTTGCGTGTGCGCACAGGGGCCACCCCTGCAAGAAAGACTTAGCGCGACAGGCCTAATAATACCCATATTCTATCAGGATCTCCGCGAAAAGGGGGAGTGCGCAGTATTCACGGTGGCAGCCAGCGGCGGGGGGAGGAGGAGGTACCGATAGCGCTAGAAAGGGGCCCTCTGTAGGAGGCCCTCATCGAATGTGCAGCTTGAATGCTTGCTAGCTGCATTCCTCTTCGAAAAAGATATTGCTTGGCAGCTACGTGCTAGCCGCTTTGCAGCTCTGGGGTGTACAGACATCTAAGGCAGAGCTGCTCCCAGATGTCTCGACCTTCCAATGGGCCGCGCAGGGTTGCGGCGCCAGCAGCAAACGCAGTCTTTGCTGCTGCTGCCCCTACTGCTGCTGCTGCATGAGGCAGGAGGTTTCTCCGTGTCGTCGATTCCTGGGGTTTCGCCAGTCGGCTCTCTTATAGAGAGGATACCTGCGTTCAGGGGCCCCCGTAGGGTGTTTGCGCGCTCTCTTCAGTCTCAGACAGGAAATGGAGGAGTTCCTCAGGGCAGTTTGCCCAGCGGAGTCTCCCGGGTAACTGCACAGACAGGCTATTCAAGGCTTGCGGCCTCTAGCCGGCGCGGAAAGACAGAGACGGCGTCTTTGGAAGCGGCAGCAGTAAAGGCCGCATCCACAGCGGAAGAAGCAGGTACTGGGGCTAGCCACGCCACGGGAGTGTTCTCTCCCAGTCCGGCTCCAAGCGCTGCTGAGGAGATAGAAGCCGCTTTTCGGGAGGTCATAGCTGCTACCGCTACTGCTCTAGCTCCTCGATCGGCGAATGGCGGCGGCTGTACCACCAGCAGCGGCAACAGTTCTCTATCTGTGTGGCCGGAGGGCAGTACTCCCGATGCGGTGGAGACAGCCCGCGTCTCTTTCCTAACGAAAGTGGCGAACGCGTTCGGCCTAAGGGACGCCTCAGAGGCCAAAGGCGTGGTGTACGTACACCGCAGCGGCAACGGCGGCAGGGGGAAGCTGCTGGTCGACCGGCCACTGCTCTTGCGTCTTCGGGGGCAGCAACAGAAAGGCAGCTGGTCCTTGAACTTTCTCGGCACAGGGGCGATGCAGGCTTCGGTGAGGTTCGCTGCGGCCACTTCATTTGTGCTGTGTGTTCTTTCTTTCCGACCAGACCCTCTCGATGCGCTGTGTTATTCTTGGCGTTCTTTTATTCAGTTGCTGTTGGGCCTTGTTACTAAGGCTGGCATGTTGCGGCTGTCTCGGCTACTAGCTGATGCTGCGTTGGCGCTACTCATGTGTCCTCCACGCGGTCGGGTGCGAGCGCTGCCGCTGAGAAAAAGGCCGTCAAGATTGTGCTGCTGCACTCGTGGCTTTTGCTGCTGCTGCATGTGGCGGTTGGCGGTGCATTGCAGGCAACTCGAGGGACCTCTTGCGTTCTCTTTTCACGTGGGGATGGATCGGCTTGGCTTTTCGACTGCGGGGGAGGGCCCTCACCTACCCATGCTGCTTCTGTTTCGCGGAGAGAGTCGGCAACGGACACCGTTGCTGTAGAAGAAGGGCACGCAGGAGGGCTTGGCAGCAGGCTGCATCGGGCAGTAGCTCTTGCTCTCGCTGCTGAGACCATCGCGAAAAGAACGCCTGCTGCTGCTGCTGCTGCCCAACAGCGGCAGCAGCAGGAAACCAGGAGGGTGTGTTCTTCGCCCTCTTCCCCTCGCTGATTGGCTGAGGGACAGTCCCGTATGTATATATATATGCTGCATCTTTCAGCAAGCTGGGGGGCGGGTTCGCCATAGGGGTTGTCCATGCGAGCGTATCGGGTGTGCAGTGAAGACGCGAGATGCTAAGAGGTGTGGATGCTGATGGCACTCTCCCAGCTAGGGCTGCAGGTCCTGTGTGTGCATGTTCGTGTGTGTTTCTGCAGAGGCGCATGGGGGTAGTGCAGCGAGTGTTTGTAACCCATCTGCACGGTGACCACTGCCTTGGTCTTCCCGCCTTTCTCTCCCAAATCGCTCAGGACCCCGAGGAGTACGCTTGCAGTTTACCGTAAATTACTCCGAAAATCCCTGCATGCGCTGCGTTCCACCCGGGTTGTGGCTATACACTTCCTAGTGCAGCTTTTGGACGGAAACAGCGCCGCCAGCGGCAAAGGTCGTTACAGAAGCCTTGCGTGCTGCGTTTGCCCCTTCTGTATTACGCTTGACCCCCTTGCAGAGGACCCAGACATATTGAGATCGTGGGACCCGAAGGCATTCGCAGCCTCCTTCGCTGCATCCTCCACGTAAGTGGCTCTTGAGGAGGGAGTATGGGATGTAGTGCTTTGGTCCGATGTCTCAGGGCTTGCACCTCTCGAAGCTTGTTGAGCTGGAGTGGATGCTGTTGCTTCTCGCGCAGCAGGCGTCGTGCGGCGACATCGCAACTGCAAGTGATTTCAACGCTTCGCACTTTGCCACGAAGGCTCGGTGACTAGCACGCTAAGGGAACCGATTTATGCGCATGTCCGCAGGGAACAAGTGCACGTCGGCTACCTTCCTTCTCCGTCGTGGAGTTGCGGGGCATTCCGCATCTGCACCATAGGCGATCGCGGCTCCTGCGCCTCCCCACGCTGCCCCTGTGAGCTTCAGTGGAAGCTCTTTGGCAAACGATCCCAAACACTTAGGTGTATACTACTTGTGAATAATGGTGCTTGCTTCAGTGTCGATGCCTGCCTCATGGCGATAGCTGTAGCACAAAGGAGCAATAAACTAGCTGAGGTTGTTAGGGGAGCGTGCCTTGTGGGTGGCACCATGTTACAGGACAGGGTGCTAAGGGCAAGTTGATATAATGTGGCGCGGCCGCGAGAATTCCATAGGTGCACCGTGCATATAAGCGCTTGGGTGGCACGATACAACAGCAGGACCAGCTATGCCAGGTGCTGCCCTTGCAATATACTGTCGTGCTGTGGTTTCGTTTGTTTAGGGCTCCCTCGGAGGTTTCTGGGAGAGCCGATATTGAGCCGAACGCGGACGGGAGCTACACGGTTTTCGAGGATGCGGGAATCGTTGTTACAGCGGCACCAATAAGGGTAGGCGTATAACCTTGCAATCTCAACTAGACTACAAACATGCCAGGCTACCCCTTCTCGGCGTGATGGGCAATATGGGCCAATTAAGCTACAGGGGCAGCGCCTAAACACTCCTCACTTTTTGACGACAGCTTATCAGATAAAGCGCAGTGGCTAATGTAACAGGTCCGGAGGTTTAAAAGAGGTTCTGCCTGGGACTTCGGGTTTGCATCCCTGTGTGTGGACGCCGGTGCAATGCACTGCCACGCTGTGCTCAGCATCTGGTGCCATGCGTCGGGTACGTCTTGGCGGAAAAGGGGGGCAGGCCTCGACTTAGAGCTGAACTACTGGATCCCCTTATTGCCAAGAATGCTCAGCGACTTGCGGATACAAAGGAGTGGCCGCAGCTGCGAGGCGAGCCCAAGGCCGTGTACAAGGTAATAACCTTCACAAGTCACCCTTACATCTTTACCCCTTTACGGGGCACATGTAGGGGCAGGCGCTTCCGAGCTTTGCTTGTACCATGCACCAAGTTGTACCAATTAGGAATCTTGACTGCATGCGTAACATGGTTTCGGTCAGCGCGCTGTCGCATGGGGTGGAAGCAGGTGCGGAGACGCAACAGAAAGGCCGTCTTCAACAGCAGCACTATTCTGCGTTCTCCTACATTGTTCTCTGCTGCAGCTTCTGTCGGAATTGAAAAATGACGAGACGTTCAGTTTTCCCGATGGAACACTCGTGGGCTCGAAAGACATATTCTTGCATGCCGCTCACCCCCGGAAGATCTGCTTCGCCTTTGACACCTGCGACCCCTCACGGTTGTTGCCCTTTGCACAGGGTGCCGATATCGTGGTGAGCACTAGGCATAGGTTGTGGTCTGAAAAAAGTTTACACCCGCGAACAAAAACACCAGGTGTGGAGGCCCCCATCCGGCCGCTTGAGGGTATATTGGGGATCGCGAGTGGCCACTGAGAGGCTTTGTGTTGGGACTACATGCGCTTGCTGCTGCTTATGCTAGTGGTGCTGCAGGTGCACGAAGCCACAATGAGTGGTACCAAGGGAACTTCGAGCAAATCAGAGACGTTTTTAGATCCGTTGTTACCTATGGTTCAACCTAGCTCAGCGCAAGAAGCCGTTCCGGCCTGTGGCTACGGGGAACAGGACTCGCGCAGCACCACAGACCTTATGGGTCGGCAGGTGAAGACAGCGAGTGAAGCTGCTTTCGAGCGAGGCCATTCCTCTGCTGCTATGGCTGGCAGGTGCGAAACCCCAAATGCTTCAGTTATCGCTGTTTGCGTTGTGGGCTAAACAAGGTTCCCTTTCGGGCTTTGCATGATACTTCTTTGTCTGAATGTGAAGAGGCCGGGATAACCATGGGCCAGTTTCCAAGCCATTTACCGGTCACAGGTTGAAAGGCTCTGAAAATACGGCTATACATCATTATAAAGCTAAGAGTCGAGGGCATGGTGTCTTTATTGGTGACACTTCAATACCCGGCAGACGTCGTGTGGCTTATAGAATCTTGCGTGCTTCCGCAGCTTCGCTGCCCGTGTGGGTGCATCTCGTTTGCTACTGACGCACTTTTCCCAGCGCTACCGTGGGGATCCTGCCTTACGAAGCGTGTTGACTATGGAGTGCGTTGAAAACGAAGCCAGGTGGGTAGCCATGCACAGTAAATATGCTCGCTGCAGCCTAGATTGCTATATTTTTACGATACACGTGCCCTGCCTCTATCCGTCGGGGAATCGGAATTTATTTGTGATGGAAATGGGGTATCTACTTGGTGCGCAATTGATCTCGCAGGCGCGCCTACGAGATAGAGCAGCAGCTGCAAGGCGCCGATGCCCCGATGCCTTCCCGCTTACTAGTGACAGCAGCGTGGGACGGCCTTTCAGTGGTGCTTCCTCAGAGGTCGAATCCACCAGCTGCTCCTAATGCTACCCAAACGACTTGAGGGATGATGCCCTGCTTTACGTTGAGGGAGTACCTGTGGGTACGGGGGTATATAGCTGCAACGGCGGCCAGTTTCTTTGGAGCTGCACGGCGAGTTTGCGACAGCATGGCAGCGTTTGTAGCAAACATAGGGATTGGAGGCTTTACATGCCAAGCGTGTTCCATATAGATGCACTTGACTAGTTACGATCGGTTTCGATGCTATCCTGCACGGACCACCTAGTAGAGTTACTGCTGCAGCGATATAACTCTGCACTCATGTTACAGACAATGCCAGGACACGTGGGCCTCGTATGTAGCAAAGGATTTACAAAACGGGTTTCACTCAGCGTGAGGGTCCAGTTTCCCATACTGGCATAAATGGTTCCTCACTAGTTTGTCAGAAGTTTGTAGTTATCACTCGTAGTAGCAGCTGCTACTTGTATTGTGTGGGACCTTTCTTTCTGCCTTGTCCACTACTGATGCAGCGGTGCCGCTTGTCGCTGATGTTCATCACCTACCCTTTCCTATGTCTTCTGCTGATGAAAGTTCGAAATTTGTGCACAGAACATATTATTCTCTCTCCAATGCTACTGCCGAGCTAGTTGCAGCTGATCTAGTTTCTCTTGCAGTGGGTGATCGAAGCTCGATGCATCCAAGTGGAACTATCGACTTTAACGGGGGAACGCATTGGAAATACTCTGCTGAATCAACGAGCGGTGCCCATCCGACCCTTGATCGCGACCTCCAGGAAAACCACCTGTTCTTCTTGCGCATCAAGCAGCTTCGTCTCTGAACTGAAGCTGCTTTATATGCAGTCACTTGTGAATCTTTTTCTTCAATAGAGGAGGATGAGGAACTGGAGGAGGTGTCCGACACGAGCGCAGACTGCAGCGTGCTGAATGCCGAGTGTATCTGCAGCACGACCTTCTTCCTGAGTACGGGAGAGGATGCTACCGTCGAAGAGGCAGCAACAAGGCCTGTGGGTTTGGGGGCACTGGATGCGCTCAACCATGCTACATTCTTCGTCACAGAATGTTGATCCTCTCTAAATGCTCTACCTTCTAGAGCTGTTAATCGCTTGTCCTGCATGCCATGTGTTGAGCCTGCGAGAGGCCATTCCCTACTGGCGCAGCTTCGGCATTGGCCGTGGGAAGTGGGGTACCCTGACGCAGTGCTGCTTAGCAACTTATGCGGAAAGATATCTTTATTGTCTGGCAAATTACTGGCAGCCTTCAGGTGTGCAAGCTCGAGGCGGGCTCTCTCCCGCAATTGGGCCTGCAGGGTCCTTTTCACAACGCGAAGGTTCTTTGGGGAGATATCTTCCGCGTGGTAGAAGAGCTTGACAGAGTCCATGCCTTTAGAGTTGGCCTTTAGCTAAAACATAACCAAGAAAAGCATGAATCGAAAAGGTTTGATCAGTGTGGTGTGGTAGCGGATCGAGCGTGCTTGCCGGTGGTCCGATAATTTTATATTTGGGAAGGCAACTGGCGTCACAGGCAGCAAAGCACTTACCTCTATAATTTGCGTGGTATGAGTGAATGAGGAGGCTTGCGAGCAAATGGCTATGTTGATAGAAGGCATCGAGCAGGGAATTTTCGCTCTAAGAGAGCATAGGCATTTTCGGATGGTGCGCCAGTCAGTCGATGGTACGGAAAAGTGGGCTCGGAGGAAGCGACGAATAACAGCCAGCTGGGGCAGATCGATGGTCACATTTGCAAGCAGCGGGCAAACTATCCACCCATACTCCAAAATTCCAGTCGACAAGGCGTGCACCAGCGTTATAGCATCAGACTTCAGTGAACAAGACACAGGTCCAAAGGCCGGGTCACTACTACGTGCCCGCTGGAATACAAATCCCAAAACAGAAAAGACTGTCCTTATATGGCGCCTCCAGAAAGAAAAGTCCTCCTTTGAAACGAGTTAGACTAGGTGATATAATAATACACTCATCGCTCTTGCCAATGTCGAACGCCTCAGCCAGAGCAAGGGGTCCGAAACCCAGCATCCACTTCTGCCAGCAGTGGCCATGCCACTTAGCCCTAAGTATGTCATGAAATGAGCGTTGAAAAGAATTGAGCAGGCAATACCAGGCAAATGTTGCTTCCTTGTGACTGCCAACTGCAGCACTCCTCCACCAGCACCGCCAATCACTTGAGGTGACAACTAGGCACGCCCGCAGATGGTGGTATGTCAGAATCTGTTTGTACGACTGGGTTAGATTATCGAAGATCACGCGATCATAGCCTCAACATTGGCCTGTAATTCGTCCACGTAGAAAAGGTATAAAGATGCTTTGTTCTTAAATTTAAGGGAGAAGCTGCCAAAGGGCACTCACAGCATGTGCTCGTGTGCTTGCCATTCAGCTTTTGTCTAGTATCTAGCCCCAAACTGAATGTCTTCGTTCTCCCAAAACAAACAACTTTTTACATCTTTTTGATTGGCAGCTACCATTTGTCATTGCTGCGGTATGACCTTCATCATCCACAGCACAACGGTGACACAGCTGGCGACGTTGCACAGCGAATTTAAGCTGCCAGTCAGCAGCATAAAAACGGGAACTACAAAATACCCCCTTCGATTACTTTTTCTTGCCGGTGATGTTTGCTTCCCACGTATATTATCGGCAGCAGTCCATGCATCAGGGAGAGCGGGTATGACCTTTCCTGGCTACAAAACGGTAAAGGCTACGTTAATGTGTACAAAAATATTATCATGCCTTATCAGCCCTAGAGCTCGAGCCTCAAATTGTGATGCCCTACATATGTAGGGTCGTACAGATACCAGCGCGGCTTTGCCACTCCGTGCCATTACCACAAATGCTCTCTATAACGCCCTACGCATTCCCAGACCTACACCGAAGCGGTAAGTGAGCAGGGAGAGCACGCTAAATACATACTGTACTAACTTAATGCGCATGTTTGCATAAATTTAAAAGGTTTCATCTTCACTACAAAGAACATCTTGCCTACGGCAAAGCTGCAGAGTCATGCTCCTCTATTCCGGTCCTTTTACATACTTATACAAGTTTCAGTGAAAATGATCACATCTGCAGAATTAGGCTAATGCATTGGCGCTTATTGCTGCTCTTGAATTGCTGCATCGGTTTTTCAAAGGCAGACGACTACTGTAAGACCAAACATGATAGCGTCTTCAGTCTATGCCTATTTAGGTAGACCTGACATAAGAAGGGCCCAGACGTAGCAAAGGCTTTGAGCGATCGACGTTGCTGTTGGCCACTTGCTGGATCAGAACAGAGTCTACTTCATCTTCCTGAAAGATTTACACAAAGGATACCCAAATAACCATTCGTGCACATGTCTAAGTCAACTTTCGATATCTAGCAAGCAGCTGCGTTGGGATTTAGGGGTATGCTGAGAAATGCACGCAACGAAAAGGTAAGCACGTGTGCCGGGGACCTAACAAGGGTTTCTTAAATGATGAGCAGCGCCCTATAGCAAAACTCCATATCTCCTCTTGCTTTTGAATTCAACTGCCATATTTAGAGTGGAGTGCGAAATATTGGGGATGGATGAAGATGTACAAGAAGCTATGAAAATTCATACCAGCATGCGCTCGTGAAGCCAAGTGAATCTGTCAGAGAGAATCTCTTCCGTGTTCAGCCGCCTCATCCGTGCCGTCATGTAGAATGACTGTGACGCACAACAGCATCACAGTAATTGAGAACATCCGTTCATGGATCCTTAAACTAGTGCATTCATTTTGACGGTTGCGGTCCACAAAAATTGTCTTCAATAACAGGAACGATAATGCGCATACTTTGAGGGCTGAATACACAAAAGGTGTAGAGCAGACCGCGATAACCGTGTGGCCCGTGGTCCAGGGGCCCTTCATTAGCCGCGTCTTAGCAGGGGGCCTATGGGAGCAAATCCAGGAAACATACAAAATGTGACATTCGCAAGTAAGACAGCATGACTGTCGATGTACAATGCCTCTAATTAGAAGCAGAGTGGGATTGATAACATTAACAGGAAAGGACAAGGAGCTAATGGGAGCGAGTGGTAGAAGGGGACTAGCAGCCTAGGGCAGCGGACGCTACGTTTTTGTAAATGCGGAAAGTTCCTCGGTGCAACAGAGAGGTCAGACAGAGTTGGATGTAGCGAACGGTATCTTACGCATTTTCTGCGACTGCACGTGGAATTCCCAGAGGCGCCCGCAGACGGGCGGAAAGGCCCAGCAATCCCTTGAGATTCGCCATAGAGCCGCCGACGGTCAGGGAGCACAAAGAAACTCCATCCAGGGGACTAGGAAAGCATTTAAGCTAATTGTAACAAAACGCATTGCTGGTAGAGAGGGCTTCCTTCAGGCGCAAACGCGCCATATTCTCTCTCTGCATGCAGCGTGGGGCTGAAGAGACCACTCAGACGAAAGCATATTCCGTTTATGTGCTATATATCCTTCCTACTTCCCTTTAGATTTTAAAAATCGGGTCTTTTGCCGCTCATCGGCGGCTTTGTTAAACTCAGTCATGAAGGACTGCAATATTCAACAGCACTCGGCCCAGATTCAGCAGGTTGCCCATCTATCTAAGTATTCTCCACCTACTCTTTTGTTCTTAGAAATTTTGTTTCCTAAAGGTGGTTTGAAGGTGGACCTGTCAACAGTGCCTGCTTCTTGAGTCATAGGGGGAGAAGCTTCAGCCTCTAGAGCTCACATTCTTGCTTGCACTTCCCAACAATACGACCATTTTGTCTGGTCTGGTGCAGTGCATCGCGCAATCCATTTTGGCAGCAACGTAGAAACTGCCCTAGGCAGTCTGTCTGAGAGTCTATAATGGCGGCAGATTCTCGGCGTAAACGACCCAAATTCCAACGAACACGATACTTCGCTGACTTGGGCGATGGCTCCATTCCAGAAGCCAGAGTTGCCCACTCTTCAGCTCCGGCCTCGCTCTCAAAAAGGATTTGTTTCATTTGCTTTGGAGAAGGACATGACTCTGTAGGTTGTCCTAACTCTGCTATTGCTTGCAGCGTGTGCGGGAGCAACGGTCATGTTGGGGATGACTGTCCTGTTTACTTAATGGAACTCAGCCTTAGAGGGTCATTGAGAGCGTACATACAACAACAGTGCGAGCAAGAGCAAAGGCCTGCAGACAAAGGGAGATTCCCCGCCCAAGATCCTCAGTGTTCTCAAAGCATCGATCAATCCAATGACGGTATCAGCATCAAAAGCATTAAAAAATCCAACAAGGCTGCCAAACGGCTGGCACTCTCCTCAATACAGTGTGTCGTATGTGGGGAACTGGGTCATGCGAACTGTAGGGAACCCCCTGCATCCCAAGGCGCTCTGTATTGCCCTAGCTGCTCAAACACAGGCCACAGGGTCACAGACTGCCCCCGCCGAACAGCTTGTAGGCAGCAAGGAATAAGTGGTGACATTTGGGCAGAGGCGGCAGCGGCGTGGGCTACCCGAAAGGACGAACGGGGCATCTCCAGGGCCCGCGGAGCAGAATCTCTCAAACCAAAGCCCAGGTGGCAGAAACACCGAGCGGCTTTTATTGCCAAGGCAGCTGCAGCAGACCCCTGGCATCCATCCCACCTCCGTTAGGGGCAGCTGATGTGGTGGGTCAAGGTGCTGTGAAATGCAAGCAGATGAGAAAGGCTCTCTTTTCATTTTTTGAACTTGCCCAAGTAGGGTGCCAAGATACTGTGTGTCTGTGCTGCGTTTCACTCTCCGGCACTGCATTTGCAGGTCGTGTGTTTGAAAGACCTCAATATTACCTTCACTGTGCACAAAATACGAAAAGCTTCCCTTGATTTCTGCAATGCATTTTGCCTGGAAGGCACTACAATGCTGCAACTAGAGCTAATCCGTAGCTTATTATATACCCTGACGCCCTAAATAGTATGAATGTATTGTCTAGGCTGCGCAAACATTCGTTAATCCGAAGGCATTAGATCGGTGTGTTTCCTCATTTGTGTCTTATTTAAGTATATATATCCATTGCCGAAGCAGATACAACAGTGAGCCGCACCTTAATTGGTGCGGCTCTATGATTCACTTACGACGCCAGCAACAATTGCGTGCGTACTTCAGTGCTCTGGCTGAGTGCTCTCGAGGGCCCTCCAATCTCCCACAGGCTGAGCCAGGAGGATTCCCTGGTGAAGCACTGTTGAAAGCTGTAGTTCCACAAATAATACTGAAGGAAAGCCCTTCAACCTGGCCAACTGTTCGAGTAGCTGAACAGGAACAGCCCGAAAATCAACTCGCAGGACAAGCCCACTTCCCCCCCGTCGATTCATCTTGTTGGTGGCTTGTTGCTGTGAGGGAATTTCTTGAAACACTGAACTTTAACGTGACATGCACATGTGGAGCCGCCGGACAAAGCGTGGTCGCACTCAAAGGCTACCAACGAATCGGTACAAGGCTGCAAGCATCCGAGAGTAGTTAGTTGTGCTAGCTTAGCCACTGTAAAGTTACCCCTTCTGCTCTGTATGCCGGGTCCAGTCGTGTTTCTTCAGCAATTTCGTCTATCGCCAGCTGAATGTGATATTCCCATGCAATTTGCTGTGTCCCGGAGAATAAGCACTCTGAGTATGAGAAATTCTCAGTATTGAAATTTACTGTAGCTCTGCACAGCTCTCAATTCCACACTCAGTTAAATTGTATTTAATCGACGAAACGGCCTAATTTTAACCTGTGCCATCAAATCCATCCATCCGGAATAATGAGGTGCGCTACGGGGATGCAATCCAAAGTGGTTCCTAAAATCCTCCGGATGCCATGAAACGGATTCCTCGAATACGGTTGCTGCGCTGACTTCAACTGGTATATCAATAATCGACTTTTCTGACTCGACGGTAACCACCTCTACATGCGGTCGCCAATGGAGTTCTCCCCCGTCTAGCTTTCCCTTGTTCTTTCCGTTACTAACCTCTTCACCATAGCCTGCCCCGTCTTCTAAGGTGTTTTTTCCCTTTGCCAAGCATGTCTTCGGCCGGGGTAGTTCGCTGGTGATACAACCACAAGGACGATGGTGGTGTTCAGGAACGCGCCAACGCTGTAGTGTTGCGTGTCGAGTATCAGAATCATCTTGTGTTACAGCAATTAGGGCTCGGCGTGCATCCTTTCGGTTTATACAACCACTGCAGCTCAAGCCTGTTTTCTCTGCCAGCTGGAGGGAAGGCAAGGTACACGCTTCCATACTGGAATCCGAAGGTTCGATTTCAATTGCTCTTTCAGGAAGGTTCCACATCTTGTGTGGGCGCACTGATGGTCCCGTATTTCCGGGGGCTTGCAACACAATTGGTTTATGCTCCTCTACAGCAGAGGTCTGAGTGTGTTTAATTTTCGGCGAGTTTTCGGCGGCTTTCCCTGAAGATTGCTCTGGCGTTGTGTTCACGTCTTCGAAAACAATAAATTCGCTAAACGGATAAAAGAAATCTGCAAGGTCCATGCCAAGCATTTCTGCGTACTCTTCAAGCTCTGTCGCAGAATCTTCGTCTGGCTGTACGAATCTCGCTCGGCGTTTTGCCGAATCCCGCGAAGTCACACTCATCACCGCTTAGCTAAAGTGTCCCTCTGCGCGCAATTGTGGGTTAGGCAGGGCCGAAGTCGACCATCAAAGGCTGTGGACTTGGAATTCTTGTGCATGCCTAGACCACTTCAGTAGCCTGTTCTTCAATTAGGCAGTCAAGAAAGTCGGCTTCCACTAAAAACAATGCCTACTTTCCGGCTATAGCACAATTTAGATGAAGAATCTCTGCGAATTCCAGGTTGGCACACGCACGTCCGATAGGCCCAGACGAGTCCCAGATCTGCTCTTCGCCGCGAGACTCCGCAAAAGGGGCTCTCTCTACCGCTCGCTAGAGGCCCTCCAAGAGCTGTTCTAAGATCCAAATTGTCAATATGTAGTCGCCACGCAATTTGCAGGCAAAGCATCGACCTCAGCGCTTTGGCTGATGGGCCAGGCGAGCGGTCGCCCTGCACACTTGACCGGACGAAGGATGACGTCGTGTAACTGCAAAGCTCTCTCTACCTTTCGGTCAACTTAAGCGATCACTTGTATTTAGTCACAAAATTAGATACTTCGAATCTTTGCAAAGATAAATTGGACAGACCCGAAGGCTGTCGCAGTTCCTGTCGTCTAGAGGTGACCCTTAGGGCCTGATTTCGGTCGCTGCCACTCTTGCAGTGTGGTACAGGCAGTGGTTAGCAGGATCTAATAGTATCCATGTCTCCTCCTACAAAAACTTACAGGACTGCTTGCACTTGAACATTCATTGTTTTGTAGCTTGTGGATTTAAATTTTCAATGTTGGGGACTACCACCACAACAGTTTTCACCTGTGGGCATCGAAACGTTAACATCAAGACTTTCCTTATGAAAATCAGAGGTTCAAGGGCTCATGGCGCAGAGAGAGTGAGACTGGTGAAGCGGCATCGAATGAAGCCTGCACGCTCCTCTGTATACTGGCAAAGCTTGAATGACCGGTGTGCGCTCCGTGGATGAGATAAAATCAAGGGTATGATATACTTGCTTTTCGGTATCCCTTTTAATGAAAGCTACCAAGGACACCATTCAGATGCCATGATACGCAGCAAATATAGCCAATCATACTATACTAGGGTTCCTGTAACCTGTTCTCTCTTGGTTTGCGAAAAGATTTTGATGTCTATAGCGGAGATTAAAGTGTATTGCTCCATCTTATGTTTCCCCGAGAAGATAATAAACTTCATAGCCAATACAAATACTAACGTCAGCTCAGTGAGCCTTATTATGGAAGAGCTTCTTTCTTCGCCTGCCCACTCCTTCAGTGCTGACATGAAGGGAGAGTGACAGCTATTTTACGCGTAGCTCCACACTCTGAGTACACAGAGAATTCACAGCTAGCTGCACATAGCATCTAGAACACATGTACACGATATTGTGTCATCTCGTATCGAGCTAGTATCACTCTGCATAAAGAAAGGTATACAAAGACAGAGCAATCAGTAGATTCTTCACTAGGTTTTAGTCTAATTGAACAAGCTTACTAGGAAGTGTTCAGGTTTAGCGTGGCCCACTACACCCTCCTCTCCTCATTCCAACACACATGGTCCCGTACCTGGACTAGCTGCAAGTAGGACAACCGAATAGTTTCTACCGCATTGCCGCGCCTCAGGCAGGCAGAAACGTGAGATACAGTGCAACTGAGAAAACCAGAGTGTTCATCGAGTAGGAAAGCGAAACTGAGGACAAACGACGAACAGATTAGGCAGCAGCAACCCAGATATATAAGCTACCCCGACTGCGGCGACGCGATGCTTTGATTTCATCAGATGGCTAAAAATTGTGAGCCTCCTGCAGCGAGAAAACAAGTCCATTCTTGAAGAGAAAAAAAGGCAGACTGGTTCAACGGTGCCTCCACATCACTCCGAGCAAGATTTTCATGCAGCTGTAGCCGCTGTACGCAGCGTAGCGAGCTTCACAGCCTCAAAAGAGGCAAAAGGGAGATTGTAGGACATCATACGTGGGAATGCCTGCCCAAAACACTCGAGTGTAATGAACACCTTGCTAACAGTAACCCGCAGCTTGCTGATCAATGCTCATAGATGATAGTAGCTATTTTATGCAGAGAACGCGTTGGAGAAAGGCAATTACCAAGGAACGCATGTAAGAATATGAGTGACGACCCAAGCTTTTAACCAAACAGAGCCGCACTTCTGCTTATTGGGAATGAAGCGCGCGATTACTTCTCTCTTGGTCACCTATGCCAGCGTTTCCATCTTCCTGCCATTAAAAACTTCAGTCCACTGAGTTATAGGCGAAATCAAGCGCTAGAACCCAGCACTTTGGAATTTGCCCGCAAAATTCTCCTCTAAACGGGTCAGTTGCCCGTGCAGGAAAGGCCGCAACATAATTAAGCTATTTTTGACACCTGTTAAAGGCCCAAATTGATACTTTTGTGACAGCTTCACCTATTAGGGAATCTGAAAGAGAAAGGAAGAACATCGAATATGGAAGGAATCGTGGTTCGCCCTAGCCACCCCGCTGCATCTGTCTTCGTATCGACCCCTTGTAGCGGACGTTGTGAATCCTGACGATCTATTGGCACCGAATACCCAGGATTGTAACAAGTAGAATCGCTTAATGCGGATCCTTGTTTGTATCGCTTCGTTCTACACATAAATTTGTGTTCTCTACTCAACTGTTCTCAATATACGTAAGCCGCTGAAGACTCCTTCTAAACCCTGATCATCAGGGTTACGCTTGGATCTTAGAAGGGTTTTTTAGTGTATACAAGGGATGCCGGGTTGCACAGGGTAGACGAGCCCACTATTGTATTAGTCACCCACTCGGCAAACTAAAAAATTCAACTCACGCACTTAGTTTTTCTGGGAGTCACAAATACCGCAGACGCGCGGGGGTGGTGAGCTCAATCTGTTCATCTGCTTGAAGTCGGGTTGCATCAATTTTATCGTTGCAATATGCAGGCCGGTCATAAAGGCATGCTGAAACGTACTGACAAACGGTGGACCCATACCCGTAGTGATTCTCCTAGAAAGCTTCCAGACATTAGTTGAGAGCAAGCGAACAGATTCCTGATGTTAGAGAGGTGCGGCAAGGGATGGAACTATTTTTTTTGTTGAATCTGTCAACAGCGACCCAGACTCTATTCTAATTTTTGGCCTGCGAAAGTCCATCACTGACGATCAAATAAGATCTTTCCAATTCCTCTAAAGCACTGTGCGTCTTCGGAGTAGGCCGGATTTCGAAGAATTTCGCTGCTTCAGCATGTTACAATCTGGGCATGACAGAACACACTGCAATATATCCTAGCCCACCAGGCAGAAAGTTAGAGCTTTTGCGG
This sequence comes from Cyclospora cayetanensis, assembly GCF_002999335.1. Taxonomy (NCBI): domain Eukaryota; phylum Apicomplexa; class Conoidasida; order Eucoccidiorida; family Eimeriidae; genus Cyclospora; species Cyclospora cayetanensis. Next base: position 51,993 of record NW_020312062.1, on the reverse strand, counting down.
TGTGTGTGTATATATATGTGAATCACCTCATGGCCCGAAAGAGCATATTCATGTCGTTTGGGCACAAAGGCACTGCAGAATAGATTTCGAATGTACGATCGACGGACTATTTGTCTTTATTATAAATAACACCAGGCAATTTAGAACCGAGCAGCGCCCCACCCTTTTTTCCGTTCTGTGGTTTGACAGTAGTAGGGAACGCATGAGTGACTGAAGCATGTGGTGCACGCAATTTCGTGGTGAAACCGTAGATTTACACAGACGAGAGGAGTTGCGCTGAAAAATTGAACATTGCTTGAACATCATGAGAACGCACTGGGGACCAAATCGGTAAAATCGCTTTAATGTGAAGTCTTACTGCAGGAGGCTCCCAAGCGAGCTACAAAATTTAGGACTTGTGAATTGTCGAGCTCCCTCCATAAGTTATAATAAAGACTCATGGTCGGTGTAAAAGGTAAAAGGACATAAATTCGATTAGTGCTGGCATTTTTACGCAGTATAACGCTGCACAGAGCTCCTTCCCCCTCATTAGATAGCGCTGATTTACTAGGCAAAGCGACAGGATTATCAAGCAGTAGCTGCTTTGGAAGCATGGGCTCTCTGCGCTTGGTCGAACGCTCCGGGTATTCCGCAGCCGAAGGCCTATGGTGGTCTACCTGAACAATGGTGTGCCTTTTCTATTTAAGGGAAAACATGTCGGTATTATGCTTTCAAGCACAAAATAGAGCACGAATTTGCAAACAAAAGATAAATTAAGCGGCAAACTCTCTAGGCAGGCATGATGGTAGGGTACTCACGGCCCCTCATTCGTTCTTACTGTCAAACCCGACGATGGACTTAGAAAAGGGAAGGATTCCCAATTATTTTGTACGCTCCAAAGTAAGCAGCCAAGCCCCCATAATCTGCTTTGACAGAAGAAAAGGGTGGATTCCCTTCATTCTTTCTATATCGTTATGGTGTGTGGAACAATGACATCTCACCGCATAGGCCAGAATAGTCTCACACTGAAGCAAGAAAAGAACACCATTTTGTTTCATCTCGATGTCTCCTGGCTGTTCCTCATGAAGCAGAGAAAGAAAGCATTCATCTGCTGTACTGGATCATCTGGTGGTCTCGCGCATTTTTTGCGGGCACAGCAAAGCACAGACTGCCCCGTTGATCACAGTTCAGCTAAATGTTCTGGCCTGTTTAATCTGCCGTTCCATATGCAGTTCTCCCCTCCTATTTCGAGAACATTTTCACCGCTTCTTACGTCCTCCAAGCTGACTGATGATGAACCGTGCTCACTGCGGCCTCAAATGCTTGTCACCCGTGGGTTTCATTGTACAGCATGAAGCGGTAGAGTACTATCTCATCTGAGAATACAAGCAAAATAATCACATGTCTCAACAGATATGTAAGTCTTGCGTGGCAAAGGATCGATTTCTGACCGCTGATTCGCAGAGTGGCAGTGGGAGACGAGTTTGGAGGTGTCATCCGGGCAGAAATGCGGTGTACATAGGCTTCGTCATAAAGTTAATCCTTGTAGATAGAGCACAGTGCGTCGTGAGGAGGTGAAACCCTTGAAAGCAGTAGAGGGTGGTACCGAGTAACGGATGAGGCAAAAATGTTGGAGGTGTCTGGATCCCATGAACTCTGGAGCATACGTCATTGCTAGAGTGGGCATCACTTACAGTTATTTCTCATGCCCTCATCGTTCTACTTCTCGGGCCGTACTAAACCACTTCTATCTCTTTTCCCCTCCCTCTTAACTTGCGCTTGTTGGAATAACGATATTACGTGAGATACAGAGTTTTCTTTGCAGCATTTTACTTTTGGGGCTGCATTAAACGGATAGAGGTGAATTGTTCGCCTGTAACTTTCACGAATAAAGCTTCCCCGACTGCAGCACTACCGGGACAAAATAACACCCACTTCCATGTCGCTAGCTCGAGTTGTAGGAAAGCCACGACCCGCGCACAGGTAGCACAGGAGTTTTAAAGCGACCGATAATCGCCCCTGCGACATGAAACTCCTCTAACCAGCTCATGGCCTGCGTATTCTAGAGTAATTACTCGAAGACCCAGCAAATCCAACCAAGCCCAAATATAAGGTTCTAGGAGTAAGATGCAAGTTTGTAAAACTAAACAACTTCGTTTCGATTACGTATTTAAGAAGTCGATGACTTCATTGCCTCAAATTCCGCCAAATTCAGTTCAAGTCGGGAGACCAAAGGACCGAACTTGACAGATACATTTTGTGTAATGGAACACAAGCATTTTCGCGCCTTTGTATGCCACTGCTTGTCTGGAAACACCGAAAGCGCACGCCATAGACGGCGTAGTCTCTACTGATCGTTTGGGCTGAAAAAGTCGACGTCGTCCATCATAACAATCATACACCACTTCTTCCTAGTCTCATAAAAGTCCCAATTGACTTGCCATTGCAGTTGCGCTGGGCTATTAACAAGAGCAACTGGCATGAAGATATACTCGATTTGGCAAATGTCAGTTTTTGAGGTCCATTTGTGCCTGTCGCGGGGGTGAAAGGATATATATTAGATGGGGTCTGTGATACCGTGTGCACGGTAGACTGCTGATCCTTGAATCGTGTTCCGCAATTAGCTTCTGAGGCAATGAAAAATTCTGCTTTACACTAAATTTGTTCACGACTGGAAATAACTGCACATGCCCCACATTTTGTCAACTTCCAGCACCAACACATGATTCTGCCCAGAAGCATTGGCCACGTCCTGCGTTTTGCCTTTTCTGGACAAATTGGCGGCCTACCACCCTTTTGCTCACAATGTGGGGGCTCCAAACACCAATGCACATGGCTTGCAACTGACCCGGAGGTTAGCTCAAAATGGTGCGCTAGGTGACGAGCAGATTTGGCAACTCGTCATACTTTAACACACGCGAACGCCTTCTTACGATTTGTATGCTCCACTGTTCATTGCCTTAAAGTTTCATCAAATCTTGTAATCAAGGGTCAGTACTAAAGGGAGCTGCATTGCTAAAACTGTCTTGTCTTATCGCTCTTTCGACCCGGCAGGATGAAGACTCTGCCTCACCCTGTTGAGGCAGCCAATCAAGCCCACTTATCACAGATGGAAAGCGCACTGCTAGGAAGAGCAGGAAAGATTTGTTCTAGTTCCTCCTGGCACACTTGTTGCCAAAGAGCGCAGCCCTCGGTGCATTTGTGCCTTCCATAGGGTCACTCATGCTGTATCTAGGATTTGTCATGATGAGCTGGTCCAACATAAGAATGACTGGGTACGCCAATTTCAGCACGTTCCAATGTAAAGTGGTATTCAAGTGCTCTTGAGTCATCGTGGCTTGCGTTTTGCAGCCCGTCAGCGAACCTGAGCATTTGGGGACTGCGTGAACGAGTGAAGACGCAGCTTGCACTTCTGCGACGTCTCCTCCTCGTATAACAGATCCACTGAACTTCTACTGTTAGCACAGCAAGCAATATATGACTGGACGTGACCCGTGATAGGTCCGCAGGTGTGGCCCTGTTTTCTGTGGCCCCCTTCATTGCACTGCAGCCGACATGCAGGGCTTTCCGTGTCCCTGATACGCCAAGCCACCTGATTCTTCTTGTCCAAGTTCCTTCGGAGAAGGTCTTTGGCCTTTTGCATGCGCTTACAGTCCGGGAAGAGCCACTTTTTCACAGCTAATGTAGGTACGTTCTCGAAAGGCTCTCAGGCTATATCCCAGAGCGTGGGAACCCTCTTAATCTTTTCCCGCTTACCGTAAATGGTAGGCTAGGATAGCCTGATACAGGTCTGACATTCATGCATTCTAGACCATGAATGTGCTCTTCCTTTTCGGGCGAAGACACAATAATTGAAATTGTGAGATCCTGAAAACTTAAAACAGTTCCTCATTTGTAGAATGCCCTTCTGTCGGTTGTGTTATTGCTGAGTCACTGCCCGCTCTAAGAACATCTGATGTGACTTTTCCGATACACTCGTGATAATCCACTGACAAAGCAGCTCTTCATTTGTGCTGTGGCATTCCCCAACTAAGGTTTCGTGTCTCGTGTCTCTGTATATGCTTAGCTGCTGATGAATTCCCTTACTTTGGCCATATCAGGTCTCAATGCTCATTGTGGGGCTGATGTTGGCATAGCCCACAAATCAGCGCTTGTATGAAGCCTATAACTGTAAGAATTCCTACATGCAGGCGAATTTCTCTACGTGAATAGGGCCAACATTGATGTGTTCTTGCTCCAACAGGGCTGCGCAAAGGAGCACTCGTTTCTCGTCATCTGGAGGATACAAAGCGAGGAAACGCCTGGCCGGCTGGACGAATTTTTGCGCAGTTACCCATCCTTGGGACCAACAGACTTAGCTTGTCGGTATGTGAGTCAATGGTGCGTCCATAAACAGCTTGTATGCTCAGCCATCACATCTTTTTACCAGCTTCGTAGCTACTGGGTTTACATACGCGTGCAAGCCGGCTACTGCCGCCCTGACAAGCAGTGCACCGCCTGAAACAGGTGCCCTTGTGCACTTGTTTCCAAAGATATAAATTCATTGAGCCACGAAATCACTAGGTGGGGAATTGAGAACTGCTGTAGAGTTTTTGCAACCCACTACATCCACAGCTAGCTAATGAGCGGTAAAGGCCAATTCGAACCAAGGCATCAGCGGTATCCGTGAGAAAACGCTCAGTTCTACATTCAACACAAAGGTTAGACATTTATGGAGCGTTCTTGTGGAATAGCTCTCTCCTTTTCTAGCCCTTCGCTTTCAGAGGTCCGACATAAGGAGAAAAGAACAGCTAGAGTGAGGGTAGCTGCACCCTCCACGCCCTCCGAGCTGTCACAAAAAGATGCACATAGCATTTAGCCCTCATGCACCCTAGGAAGATTATTATTGTAAGTCTCCCCTTGTGATGCAATAAATAAGACCATACAAACAGCGACAGCTTCACAAAGCCTCAATTAATGATGCCAAATGTGGCAGAAAGTGCCCAAGTGTAGCACAGCGCTTTACCCACACACTTCTTTAAATAAACTATGCGTGAGAAAGACACTATGTATAGGCATACAGCAAACGCCTATACAGTCCTCCTCATGTGCGCACTATATGGAGTCTAAACCATCACAAGGAACCGCAGTTCATATGAAACAATGTTTATGTCATCGGTAGCATCCGAATCGTGGCTTTGCAGCCGTGGTGAATTTGCATGAAGTGAAAGTCGTTCCTGGGGGCGTACTTGTCTCCTGCTCGTTCCCGAGGTGCTATCGTTGCCAGTAACTGTAAATGTTAGGTGTTTACAGGCGATATATCGAGTAAAATGATATATTAATGTTTTCCTCTTTCCACTAGACATGACTCAATCCTAATGGCTAGGCAGCCTGATAAAATCTTTAAAATTATAGTTTGCGGCTTTTTCCAGGACCTACCGTGAGCATGACTTAATAAGTATACGGCGCATTACGGCAGATTCACGGCCTACCGCCTTTTACAAAAACGATATTGGAGCCTACCAACACTACCACTGATCAGCAAAATAATTTGCACTCAAACGGTGTATTGGCAGTTCTTGGTTCGAGTGCACAATGCACGGTCAACTGCAAGATTCTCAAGCAGTACAATTGACGTGCGCCCTGATGTGACCTACAGTCACTCATTGCAATGCAAAATGCCGTTTTCAACCGCATGAGGCAGTCGCATCAATTATGTTGAACTGCCGCGCGGCCGGTGGGGCTCTTGCCTTCTCACTGAAGAATCTAGGGTGCCCATTTCCCCAGTTACAGAAGTATCAGCTGCTTCATCCTCTCTTGCTTGCATCAATGCAGGATGTTGCTCGACCATTACGCGAGAACCCTTGTGGTCAAGCTCAAGGCGGACGGTCACATTCATCGAGGCCAGCTCATTTGACAAGTAGCTGCAAGAGCACAACAAACACAAACCGGATCCCTATGCGCCTAAGGTATTCTGGAACTGTGTGTGTTGATTCGGGGTTGAAACTCGTGATCCCTATTTATTAGCTTCACCAATGCTCACCGAAATATGTATGGTAACTGCACAAGGCGGCATGGAACAAAGCAAACGCGACAAAGAGGAACTGGCTTCTTCCCCCCTACTGAACGTCCCTTGGAATCAGCCGATTGAGCAGGCGAAAGAATGCTGCCGCAGCTAGGGCAACAAAATGCGCGATGGGAGTCTGAACACTGAGTGAACCAAGCAAGCGCATATTTAAGCAAAAATATTGGCACAAATCACGCACAAAGTCTGTCCAGTGAAGAAAATAGCGCAACGACATTTTCTGACCAGATAACGCTATTGGCTACGTACATGTAACAGTCTATCTTGGAGCAGAGCGGCAGCACCGTGAGCAATAAGCGCGTCACGTTCCATCTCCCCAAATCGTACACCACCATGGCGCTTGCGTCCTTTCACTGGCTGATGCGTGAGGGCGTCGATTGGGCCCGTCGCACGCACCTGCGCCTTGTCCGTTACCTGTTTAGCAGCAACATGAACATCCAAGGATCAATTCATAAAGATGTCTGCATGATGGCAGGGAAGGATGCTGTATGCTGTGCACAAAGTCAGAAGAGCGTGGCGGTTCTGCCAATGTTATTTGCATTGCATACCATGTGCCTCAAGCGCTGGTAATAAATCAGGCCTGTGAAGATATGGCATGTGAGAGGTACTCCATAGACCCCGCTATAAAGTTCCTCCCTTCCATAGTACTGATAACCTGATAGCGCACATATATAATTACACCAATACAATACTACATTCAACCCACGCAAAGAAGTGGAAAGGGCATCACAAAGAGCCGGTCGGAATTGAGCTACGCCCGTAAGACGCTTGTTTAAAAGAGTATTCATTAAGCGTTGTTAGTTCTCCATAATATGAGATAACTAGGACTCCTGCGGACCTGAGGCCAAAAGTGCCTTGCCAAAGTAATCCACTGGGGTGTCGCCCTGTGCCTCAGCAATTGCTTCCTCTTCAGGAGTGCGGTAGCGCTCCCCGCGCAGTACGTAGCCTACAAGAAGCACGCGACCAGCGCATGAATTACTAGAATCTGTGTATGCGCAATGATAAAGATGCAGTACACATATCGCGGCAATTTTGTGCACGAACCGAATAATTACAGCATGGAGAGCACCTACCGTGGTGGCCTTCTTGATCAATCCATCTATTTCCAGTTTTCTTCTGCTTCCTAAATTCCCGAAATGCGGTTGCGTCCTGCGGGGTTTACAGACCATTATTAGAGCTGCCGGCGTTGTTCTAGGTATTGCTAATTCGATGGCCAATAGAGAGGGTCGCACGGTTAGGCATAAACTTAAGCTGCTTGTATCATTCATTAAGCAGGTGTAAAGAAGTATGTTCAGGAGCATTAGGAAATCCGTATCAATGCTATTAATCACAAAGCATACCTGAAATGCTCCGTGAACTGCGGCAGCTTTGCCTGCCATACTCTCGATAAGCATTCCAATTGTCATACGACTTGGGAAGCCGTGTGGATTAAACAAGATATCTGGGACCAGTCCAGACTCCTGCATGAGTACGTGCATCGAGATAAAGCTATCAAGAAGTCAGGTGTAGAAATGCACTGCCTGTTAAGATCACCAATGGTCCAGCAAACATAGTCTAGAAAAATACCACCCAGAAATTTGGTGAGTTGTAAACTGCTTACGGAAAAGGGCATGTCCTCTTGTGGCCAGAGCATAGACAGAATGCCTTTCTGCCCATGTCTAGAGGCGAATTTGTCGCCAATAATAGGCTTGCGTACACTCCGAAGGCGGACAGAGGCTCTGCACCCCTTAAGCCCTGTCTTCAAAAAACGTTCCTCTGCAGGTGCTGGAGCGGACGATAAGGTAATGCCATCCACATACGCTGGCTCGTCATCCTTGTAGAGGGTCGCTTGCGCTGGCACTTGGGCTGCGCTCGCCTGCGTGTGCCTCTGCACCCTACAACATAAAAAAATGACATAAACTGCAGCGGTGTTTAACATTGAATGAGCTATCGCATTCACTAGTAACCGCGGCGACAAAAACCCTAGTGACTTGGTCATACGCGGTGTACGTTAGCGTTCGGCAACAGTACATTCCTTCTCTCAGACAGTTATGAAAACCAATATGGTGCCTCTATCTACACCCAGCTTTATAGAATTCCTGGTCAGCCCATCTGGTACCTGCAAAGAGTCTTTCCCTGAGTAATCTTTGCACCTATCGCCGGAAAACCGTCAGCGTCGAGCGACGGCACACATTTCTGACCGAGGTTGCTTATATTGCTGAATTGATACTCCTCGGCCTCTTGCTGAAATGGCAAAGAGCACAACTGTTAACACCATTTCCAATAAGACAAGATATGCCCCACATAAGGCCAACGGTCGAGTTTGCCGTGATTTTCTAGCCATCCCGCGCATGCAAAGGTACTTAACGCCATCGACCCACACATGACAATTCTCGGGGAGTTCTACCAAAGCTAGACAATCACTAGTGAGGCACTAGGTCCACTGAACCTGCAAGTACAATAGGCCAACACAGGGAAAGGGCTCTTCTCACCGCACGTGCACCACTTGGAGCAGCATCAATAATTTTGGTTTTGTAGACACAGCCGTGAAATAATCCCCTCTCAACAGACGATTTGTTAAGAATCATGGCATCTTCCATATCAAAGCTGCATGCACCAGCAACAAGAAACAAATATTTGCCCAAACACACTAGAAGAATCAGCAAACACGACATAGTGTGAAGATAATGATGGGTGACTGGGAGCGGGCATACAACAATGTCAAAACGGGGGCGGGGCACAAGAAAATTACCCAGTGTAGCACATGACAGCAACAACTGCGTTAACGCCAGTCGGGTAATCATCGAAGTCGAAATGACGGTAATCCCGAGTCCGTAAGAGAGGCTTCTGCGGAGTTATCAGACGGTAAGCTTTGTTATCATGCCTGTAAGGAATGGAGTGGAACGGGGTCCCCATAGTTTGCTTGAGCATTTGACACTGGTAGATATTCCTGCAAAAAAACACTCACATTCTATGGCAGTTATTGCGTGACATCACACCTCTTTGCCCTACACTTAAACGATCTAGCAGAGAGACAGGCAATATTTATGCCTTCTCTCAAACATATCACTTGTATATTGTGAGCGGGGTGTAGCAGCACTAGGTCCTGCAGCTAGTTTGCACCTAGGGTTTGTGCATGTTATGCTCGCGTCCCACAAATAAGCTTCATGGACTAAATTAGATCGGCGTGCACGTACCTGGGGCTTTGATTGTGGTTGCTGAATGGGGTCAGGGACGCCGTAACGCTGAGGAATGCAGTTGGGCTTAACTCAACGTAATCGTATGCCAGAGGCACATGGCTCGTCACAAGAGCCTCGCGAGCTTCTTGCATATCACCGATATTTCTGGGGTCGTTAGTTCGCTTCCTGTCACGATGCTCCTCATCAAGCAACGACTGATACGCGTCCGCCAGCCGCTCTTGATATGTTTCGTCCTCTAATTCCTAGAAAAGCACAAATGTGTAGACGAGATGCTGCACTCACTGGACGGGCCCTGGCTCTAGGCACTATAGTTTAAGTAGCTTGCAGCTTTGATAACCAGTTCACCCATCACCGCAAGCGTATGCTAACTACATTGCCAGCAAGGAGGAGACGTCAAAAACAATACGCTGTTACGACTTTTGATGCAAACCTCTGCTGTTGACGAGCGTGCGCTGTGTTCCCGCAGGAGTTCTCTTATTATAGGGACGTGGGCTTTGAACGAGCGCTCGTTCTGGGCCACATTTCTGTCGCGACACGCGATGGACATCCAGGGTTGCTGTAAAGGCCCGATAAATTCAACACTGCTCAAAGACGCAAACGCACATAAGATCAACTTTGTGGGTGCGCGCGGAGTGGCCTCCGACAGATACGAATGCCCATCTCCCTCGCAGGCAAATATCGCGAAACCCGTAGTCTCTGTATCGCGAGCCCGCTTGGCTCACCGCCCGCTTGCCAAATGTTTAACTGGTCGAACAAGCCGACCAGGCATTGTGAACAAGAAAATGCCTTCAAACTGCAAGCTGCATACAAAAGAGCCCTACGCAGCAAATGTTCTTGCATACACACCCGCACAACCTTTTAAAATGTTTCCACTGCGTATATTTATTATATACAGCAACGGCATGCACGACAATTGGTGAGCTCTTTCGCGGGCTGTTGATCAACCAGTAAGAACAAGGCCAGTTACATGATTTGCACTTGCCTATCCTCATCGAATCCAACTAGCTCCCAATGGGTCTTGAAGCCCTCCAAGCCACAGACTTTCGCATGCCATAGCTGCTGCAGCCAAAACTTGAACTCGCTCTTGCGAATCTTGCAAACGACAATGCCGTCGACAACCAGCGGTACACATTTTGTGCAGCCACTGCCTCCATGATCAAGAGCCCTTTCCCCCACAGCAGCTCCCAGGTCTGCGGGGGGCAAGCCTGACACGCCCTCGAGATCCACGCACATCCCGCGGGCTTTCATAAAAAGCCGGACCGCCGCTACTGCCTGCACCGGAAAACACGCAATAACAGGAGCTCCAATGTTCTCCTTTACGTCTCATGCACTACCGCCCGCTGTAATCCTGAAGACGGAGAAGGCTCGTACTGTTTTGCACGGAAACAGAGCCTTCCCCTTACAAACTTCAGTGGCGTCTACCCTTCTTTGGCTGACATAGCGCTGACTTGCTCTTAATCTCACCTCGCGGTCAGGTGGAACCGCTACTGGCTGAGCCATCTGTGCCAAATGCAACAAAAGTCCGCAAGGTGCACCATCCGGCGTATGGACAGGGCATAAAAATCCCCAGCTCTCCCCCAAAAGCTTCCGAACCTGCACTCAGACAGCGCACCACAAAACGTCACAGGAATGCCTTCTACACTGGCTAGACGGGTGCAGAATCTTAAAAGACAGTGTACGCTATGGTATCACACTACCGGAGAGTATCCTGGAATAATGAAGAACTTCCTGGCAGTTAGACCAATTTTAAAAGCTCAACATACCGCTGTTGTCTTCATCTGTGCGAAGAACTGGCCACGATGCACTGCTCGAAAGTGACTAAGGAACCGGTTCATATTGAGACGATCAGCGGTCACGGTCCAGCCTGAGAGCTGTCCAAAGGCGTAGAAAAGAAACCAACAGGCATATACATAAGCAGCTGCGTGCATACTCACGGCCTTCATCCGTGAGTCCCCATTTCGCAGCGCAGGGCACAAAGCGATTCTGAGCTGTCGCCTACCTGCTGCAGATCTAGTTGCGTCGTGCGAATATTGCCAGTGGCCATAAAGTAGCTTATCTTATGCCCTATTTCCGATGCACAGCGGTCAGTGGCAATGTCGAAAAATCGGTTCGACGATATTACCAAACTTGTGTCATGGCCTGCTGCTTTTACCTGCCGCAACTCCTGAAGCAACCAGGACACAGACATTCTCCCGTAAAATGCCAAGATGAAGCCGACCGCTTCATTCACGCCTTGCAAAACTACGTGTCGGAAAAGGCTGAGTATTGGGACATGCCAAAACTAAAGCGCTACACCGACTTCTATTTCTGCTGCACGGTGCTTCGTACCACTGTATACTGCGTGCGGAGCTTTATCAGGGCCGTAAACAACGCATCTTTCAGCACTGACGCAAGTATCTGACCAGGAAGGACAACCTCCTGGTACGAGAAGGCATCCATGCTCTCTGGCTGCAAGTAAAGAAAACCAAAGTATCAACCAGTATACCATTGACTAGAAGAACTCCCGTACATATATGAACCAGCACCCAAAGAATGGTATACTTCAAAGTCCAGCACAAAAAGCTCACCGCTATTTTCCCGGCTCGCAACTGCCGCAGCTTCCTGAACATTAGCAAGAGAGTCTCGAATTTGCTTGCCCAATCCTTCGCATGTACGAGCACGTAGCGATTAATAACAAATCGGCCTGCATCTTCATAGGTGCTTCCAGGCTTGAGCAGCCATGACACGCCCCTCCAAAACACTTGGCCTAGCTGGTGTAATGGCTGTGTGCAAGGCACGCAGTACAGCAGGGGACGCTCATCCGCCGACAGCTGTTCGGAACGGCTACAGTGTCTCCATGATACGCCTTTGAATCTGAACTATTATTAACGGATAAAGCATGTGTATACAGCCTGCCTGACAGCTCACTCGATGTTCGGTAATGTCAGTGTCGACAAAATCTTTTTCGTTTCCCCATGTCTCCTCAAAAAGAGCATGCAGCTGCGTTGCTTCTTCAACGTCGTCCCATGACCCCTCCATAAACTTGAGCTTGAGCTGCTGTAGTGAGAGACCGCCACCAACGCAGCGAAGCAGTAAAAGGAAAGGACAAAAGTGCTCCTGCCTGTTTAGCAGAATGCGATAACAACACCGTCCATCGTCAGTGTCCAGCAGGATGTTGGAAGTGCAGGTTCCATCAAATCTGAACTCCACAATCACATGAAGAAGGTGCTTGAGTTTTTGCTCTAATTGATCAGCACACGGCCAAATGTCATCGTGCACTCTGTCAGCAAAGCCGCCAAGAGCACGCATGGGATTTCCGTGGCTTGCTATGCGCAGAAGCAAACGTTACTTCATCACGATCGATTCACCACATCCTATGTTACACGATATATGAGTATTGAAAGCTCGTCCAGCACCAGTAGACAATCAATGCTTACCGCTGGCTCCTCAAAAGGATAGCCAGATCAGTGGCGAAGACCTCGCGGTTCCTAAAGCTCTCTCTCTTTAGAGCTATAGGATAGTTCGTCTTCTGCTGGATGACGAATCGGAGCACACGTTCGTTGCCATTTATAATAAAATAGCCGCCAAGTTCATCCAAATCCTCTCCAGCCTTCACCATTTCCGTTGGACTCATGCCTGAAAGACGCAGCCTGGACTCTACGGTTCACAGTGCAACTGTGCTTGCCCAAAGGAAACAAACAGGCGTGCATAGCATTACAAAGCAGCTCATGTAACGCGCAAACGTTGCCTTAAAACGGTGCAACAGTTCCCTGGGATGACAATTACAGGTCACGTATCCCGTGCCAGAGGAGATCTACAGAGCCAGCTTAACCGACCTGAAAGGCTGCACCGGTTGCTTTTCACCATGACTGGCACCTGGCCTACGAGTATCGTCTTCTTCATGGCCACGTTGCTATCGTCTCCCGTTCGCCAACAGGCGAAACTGACTTGAAGAGGGGCTCCGTAAGTGATATGAGAGTCTCGGCAGTGACGCGGAAGCAAATGGTTGTTGTCATTTGATTTCAGCTGAACGTCCCCCATGCCCATCTTTTGTGGGACGCCTAGGACTGCCTCCGCAATTCCCAATTTGAGGTCTGCGTATCCACAAGCAGAAGAAGCAGAAGCAAGCCTACATCATGTACAGGGTCAAGGTGTCCGTTCCCCGTTGCAGGACGAGTAAGGCGCCACAACACCAGCAAGCGGCAGCTGCACTTCGAATGTGTGCGCAATACGCATACAGTCGGTTGGCTTGTAGTACGGGTTAGCTTCGTGGCGATCAGGATCAAAATGGGGGTCGATATAAATAAAGGGCAAGTCTTTAACCATCTCCTCGATGTAGCAATCCGCAAACGTATTGTAAGAGAGAATGTGCGGGTAGACGCACTGTTGCAGGGCTGCATTGAAGTGAGGACTCGGAGATGGGGATAATGGATTCAAAAGCCTGCCACGTGCCTCATGAGCATCAGCAGGCTCAGGATCCAGCTTCCCATGAACGGCAGCGCTGCCCCCCTCCGGAGCCTTCCGCCGTTTGCTCAACTGTTCTGGCCCCATCCCACCAGTGAGACTCAACGCGTGTTAGTTAGCACCAGCGGAGTGCATCAATGGGGGGAACAACCCCCAAGGGTCAATGAGCTCGCAAGGGGCCTCGGGCGTCGATGCAAGGCGGCACGTGAGCCTCCACATCCAACGAGCCCTATCGGCGTTAGGCTGAGGCGATCCACTGTCTGCCGCGACAGATTTGCGCTTTTGCGAGTTGCACTGCCATAAACAATAGGCGAATGCTGGAAGGCAGTGGGGTGCAACCATAGAAGAACTCCTGGGGTGCGAGGGGGCCTTGGGCAAGAGGACAGCAAAGTCGGCTAAGTCGTAAACTATACAGTAACCCATCGGTTTATTTAATGGAAAATGCCCTATTAAACGTAGTGGAGAGAATATCACGCCTTCTCTGTGTACATCTGTGTGACCGCATGCACCCAACCGATCGGTAACTCGATCCGCCCGACGCAATGAGAGTCTAGATACCGCTTTGCCTTTTTGCTGTAGTTCATTGCCAAAAAGGGAAATATGTTAGCACTTTCTGAAGTAGTACACTCCGGGTGACTGCTTTTGCTTTTCCCCACACCTTAGGACTGTTGATCTAAGTAGACTCACCCCGCTGATGCCTTTCCCGGTGAATAGGCTCCTTCAGTGTTCTAACAATTAATTCTACTTGCCTAGATGAGCTGCTGCGCCTGTGGTCTGACTTGAGGAGCTATACTGTACAACATATCCTCATGGTCAACATTGCGCTTCGTATTTTCCAGTTTTCAGCTGCACAGTTGCTACACCTTCCTTCCCAGTCCATCCAAATATTCGAACTCTGATCTGTATTACAAAAACATATCCTGATTGATATGCCATATTTAGCGCCGTGGGAAACGGCTTTGCGTCGAGTGGGTCTAGCCTAACCCCCCAGCACGTGAGCAGTACTGTGAGGATGAACAAAGAGGCTGCACGCAAACGATGCACAGGAAGGATACATAAGGCATATTCTCCTCTTGTGCAGCTTCGCTAAGTGCGGAGGATAATGTGAAGTAAAGTAGCGCAGTCAGAGAGAGAATCCACCTTGCTTCACTTAACTTGTGGCTACGAGCATGTATATTGTAGTGGGCTAAACTACACCTAAGTGCTTTCCCTTACATGAGATATAGATTTGTAAAGCTTCAAAGGCTGACTATTTGATTTAGCTAGGCTTATCGCTTATATACTGCAGAATATCTTTACGCTCACAATAATAATATATGTTTTGTGCACATGCGCCTTTTGTGCACATGCGATAGGTGCGCAGAGTGTCAAGCACGAATGATTAGAAGCGCTTAGAGTGTGCAACTACCCGACCTCTTGCTGTACCTCTGCCTCCATGTTCAGCCCCTGAGGGCCGAGAACACTTATCCTCGGAAACTTCTTTGAAAGAACAATCAATTACTTTGTGTAAAGCTTGTGTTGAGTTAAAAATTCGTGTGTGCCACAAGAAGCCTCAGTTGTAACGATATAGCTTATAATCTCGACAAAAGGCAGTAAGGAAACGGCATCCCGCTGCGTTCTGCAGTTGCGCAAGCTGCGTCATCACTCGTTCACGCCGTCCCCAAATGCCCAGGTTCGCTGAGGGGCAACAATAAGCAAACATTGACGACTCAGTGGCACTTAAATGCCACTTGGCATTGAAGCTTGCTCATACCAGCGTGTTTAGCTACTCCTATCTTGGACCAGTTCATCATGGCATAATCCTAGGTACAGCATGAGTGACTCTGTAGAAAGCACAAATCCTGCAACAGCTATGCGCTGTGGAGGCTAGTGTTCCAGGGGACGCTAGGAATAGTCTTTAGCTCCTCTCCCCAGCAACGATTTTCCATCTGTGATAAGTGGGCTTGATTCTCTGCCTCAACAGTGTGAGGCAGAGTCTTAATGCCGGCGGCTCAACACAGACATAGGATAATACAGTCTACACCATGCAATTTGTTTTGCTGCTCTTAGAAAGGGCTCTTTACTAGGGCATTTGATGAAAATTTAAGGTAGAGAAGAATAGTGAGAATGTAAAAATCTCAAGGAGGCGTCCACGCGTAAGTTAGTTAATGTTGAGTTGCCGAATCTGCTCGTCATCTAGCACACCGTCTTGAGCTAATCTCCGGGTCAGCTGCAAGCTATGTTAACCGGTATTGGAAATCCCCACAGAATGCGCAGGAGAACGGCAATCTGGTAACTTGTTGAGAAAGCGCATTGTGCAGGGATTAAGAAGCACGCTTGAGCAGGACCCCGTGTTAATGCTGAAAATGGATGGAAGGTGGCATTTGTGAAGTAGTTGCAAGTCGCCGAACAAGCTTATTGTGAAACAGGAGTTGCGGACGCTCCTTTGGCAAAGTACTCACACAACAAGGATCAGCAGCCTGCTCGACATCAATCCTCACTGCCTGTGCATAAACGTCATTTTACACTCCCGTTTACCCCAATGGCAGGCACAAAGCGTCCTTTCACACTCGCCTTCCCAAGTCAAGCATACCTATATGACATTTGGACCTATCAGCTAACTAGCTGAACTGTGACCGCACGCTGATCGGGGTACCTGATAGGCCTATCAAGGAGGGCTGAACTTCTGTCTACATGAACGACGTCGTAGCCTTAACAGCGTTCTAGAGCACTCACAACACCCACCGGGCGAGCTTTAGTTTTGGGGAGACAAGCAGTGTAACGCCCCAAGTACGACCTCGGGAGTGTTACACTTGTACCAATGGACACTCGATGAAACGTCTTTGAATGCTTGCCAAGGGCCGCTTGCCCTCTCTCACCCGCGCCCCTTGGAATTCATACATGGGAATAGAGAGACAGCCGGAGTGCGCGGAAGTGTGTACTCCAAACACACTTTGCATGCACACCTAGTTGTACATAGTATATAACACAGACGCACAAATTGTGCCTCTACGTCTCAAGCTATCGACGATTCACAATAAACGGGATGTACTGATATAATATCCCATCAGTTGATCTCTCATAGGCCTCATTCTTGGCTAAATACATCCAGACAGTAGTAAAAGGTATTCTGGTGTAACTTAGCCCGCTCCAACCAGCGATGTGTAGAGGCTTGCAATCGTTTGTTTCCACGAGGGCAATTGTTTTTAAGTAAGTGCTTCGGCTGCAGGAATGGCGCCAGATACGAAAAAATCTGGAGCAATCAAGACATCGTCTATACCAGTGCACAAGCTTAGCCGTGTGAAGTAATTACTTCCGAGCTTTCATGCTTGAGTGTGCTTGGATAACTGCTCCTTTGTTTTGTCGACTAAAGAAAATACAGTGTGCAACATGGAGATTGTAGGATGTGCCGCACACAGCACGCTTATCAGCCGCCTTACAACATAAGTACTGGCTGACCCCAGGTAAGCGCCTTTGCTCGCTAACAGCCGATACTAATGATGAACCTGCGTACTTTTCTTTCTTACTCGGCTGCTAATCTTCGAATATACCAGAGTATTGCTATCCGAGCAGCGGTATCCAGTGCAAGAGAGGGACTCTCTGCGGCGTAGTACGGCGTAAAATGTCTCGGTAGTATTTAAATGGGTTTCCTTCTACCATCTACATTGACCCATCAGTTTTTATTATACCTTATGCAAAAGTTTTAGTACCTGGACAACCCCAGAGTATGGTGGCTTCGGTGCATGCTGCATTAGGACTTTAGAGTGAAGTGTATTGAGGGCATCCACCGACGTGGTGGCCTACCCGCTCTTGGGTTGCACCAGTGGTTCCCTATTATGAACTGCGCGTAAACACTCTTGTCAGTAATCACCCACAGCTTCTATTGAAGTTGTTTTGATCGTATGCTTCTGGTACCCATGTATCCTCAATCACCACGATAATACAAAATGGCATTAAAGGGTAAAGCCTTGCAGCATTGCATATATCCTGTCATGGTTCACAGCAAAACGATGACACTGTCACTCGTCCATTCCGAAATCGCTCTTCGAATCATTTTGCGCAAAGCACCGAATATTACCTCTAGCCATGGTGCCCTCCACGCTACAGTCAAGATAGCTACTTCGTTGTAAACCCACCACCCAAAGTACCATCTACGTGTGTCTTGACGCTTCATGGATTTTCCAGGTGTATCGCTACGGACAGGTACCCAACATTATTAGTGCGTTCCTGCATGTCTTTTGAGCCGCCTATATATTGCCTTAATTTGGCCACTGCAAAGTAACCTGAGGCCAAGAGACGGAATTGCAGTGCCAACTGCTTGCTTCTACATTGTTTGAGGCTCCATGCTCACAAAACTTCAGTTGCGTGGCTTGATATTCGCTTTCTCGTGCTCAGTTGAATTTTAGACACAAGCGCATTCGCTAGGTGCTATCTGCAGGTAGCTGTTGACCAACAAAAATCGTGGGAATACACCCAACTTCAGACTGTCCAGACGAAATAAACATTTCTTGCTTGTTTCCCCCCCTCCGCTCCTCAAAAAACCCGCATTCTTCTGCCCGTGGCCAGACGCACCGATGTTAGGCGAGAGAGACAGCAAGGGTGCGCTTAGTTGCAATTTCGAAGGCCTCCAAGCATTTGCAGCTAATTGCACAAAACATCTAGCGCAGACGCACGTACCACTGTGACACCTTGTATCAAGCGCACGGAACTCCGCAATCAATGAGATGCACAAACAAGCAGAGCAAAATATGATCCTTGAGCTATTCTCTAGATAAATACAACTATTGTACGATAAAGTGCTGAGAGTCTTGTGTAGCCCTCACCGCGCCCTAGTGGTCACTCTTTCGTCAGGCCGGAACACCTAGCGGCAAGGAAAGAGAAAAGGGGACGCAATCTGGAAGGACACTCAATAGTTTTTCTATTAGGTCAGTACTAAGCCTAGAGTTGTCTTCCCACGGATCCCTTCAATGAAGCGTTCCCATGTACGCGGCACCTCGTATCGGGATAAGAGAAGTTGTGTGTCCAGCAGACAGGAGGAAGATTATCACAGCAACTCCTATTGCCAGTTATGCTAATTACTTAGATTCGCCTGCTTGAGTAGATTCGTCGGCTGTACACATGGGTTGGATGATGCAGTGGTTTGGTACGGGATAATGCTGTCCCCCGGTGGGATCTAGCGAATAAGTAGACAGTCAGTATGTGTTCATCAAAATTGTTAACTGTAATTGTATTCGGCTTTTGCCGCATGAAGCACACGAGTCTTTTCCTTAAAGGCCTCCGGACGGCTTCCACACACTCGTAGGTTAGGAAGCCCCAAAAGGTATGGGGCCGAACAAAATGTTTACGCCTTGTCACTTCTTGAAGGTACTCGTTATCCGCGTATTGTTTTAATGCGATTTGCAGCCAATCGATTTGGCAGATGCCGCTAGCTGCATCACACTCTCTGCTTAACTAGTCAAACTGTACACGAGAGCCCATTTACAACAAGGCGTTTTCAGATGTTCGTCATGCATGCAGTGTGAACCCTGCCCCTAGAGCACCGTGATATCATTAGAGTGCGCGAACACGCCGTCAATATTGTCACGGCTTAGTCGGAAGTCCAATAGATTGGCATCCCCTCGGAACTTCCGGGTGCTGATGGACGGGGGCAAGGCCAGCGACCGGTTGTCTTGACTCATAGCCCGCATTTCATTCTGCGGAAGTTGTTTTTGCTTGCAACGGTAGTGTGTTGGTAGTCTGCCCAGCAGAGATAACAGAACATCCGGGTGCGTCGGCCTCGGAGGCGGGTCGTAGTTTGGAATCGCTTCAGGGCATTAGGCGCGCTGCGCTCGCGGCTTCCTCTCAGCCTGAAGTCAGTTTATTTTTCACTAAGCCTGCTGCCGAATACTGCTCCCAGTGCGCAACTTTATTGCGCAGGAGATGGCGCACAACAGGGAGCGGCAAGGAGGCGAGTCCGTAAAGGTACTCGGGGAAAGCGAGGTCCACGGAAGGCTACAGGAGGGCCTCCAGCAAAGTGATGCCGCTGCATCTGAAGCGCCGACATCGGAGCTTGGAGGTCGCTTTTTGTCTCTGGACAGCACTTCCATGAAGTCCGTTCCCAATCCAGCTGTTGGCAACAGTGAAACTGTGGCGTCTGCATCGTGTCCACCAGATGTACCTGATCCAAGCAGCAATATGCGAATTCCCCCTTCCCATACATTTGTGGTTCACACAGCTCGGGCGGTAGATCCGCTTGTTGGAGAATTGTTCATATGCCCCCATACGCTTGAGGCCTTGTGCTTGCATCGAATGCTCGGCCTTCCTCTAACGCTCGTGTGGGAGCCTCTCCCACCCCTTTCCCCATATCCTCACATCTATTTGCCCGCAAGGCAGTCGTGGTGGTTCTCAGGCAGCGTGGATCCCCTTCTTCCCGCTGCAGTAGATCCAACCACCGGCAGGCTCTTAAGTGGCAACAGGCTTCTGGAAACACTCCGGAGGCGCTGTACCCGTTCTAAAGAAGCCGATGCAGAGTCAGGGGACCCCCAACTCTGTACCGAAACTTCTAGCATAGGCTATGCAAGTCAATTCAGCGAAAAGGGGAGGCAGGAGGACATCGCGGGGAAGATCGATTCGCCTGAACATCCCATCTGCATAGGCACCTGCGACACCCAAAGTTCTGCTGCAGTAGAACAAGGTACTCAGATCGCCACCATTGAGCTCGTGCAGCAGGCTGTACAGTCAGCTCTAGTAAGTGCTTACTTTTCAATGACCTTTATCTTCCCCAGCGCTACAACGCAGTGCTATTTCGACAGGTTGTCTTGTGTGGGGTATTCTCCCATGGGTTTTGCCTTCTGAATAGTGTTAAGCACTTGCCCATAGAAGCGATCCTGTTATATAAGTGGTCAGTATGTGCAGCATGATCATCACAACACAACGTTCAGTTATTGACTCGACTCAATATCTGCTGAAGTCCAGCTGTCCCATGTGGTTACTTTTGCAGCGCTTCTTTTTATGGAAGAATGAGGCAACTTTTCAGAATTTTACAAAACCCTTATTTCAGAACAACCTGGGATATATGTATGGGAGCTACTACTGCTGGGCTATGAGGCGTGGCATTCTCGATGCCTCAGTCGCTTGCAGAAGTCCTCGAGTGTCTGCCGAAGACCTCACGCGCCCCTTTCCCAGCTTATTAGGTTCTGGATCAGCCGAAGGTGATAGCACGTTGGAGGAGCTCTTAGTTGTTGACCGACTTCGTAGGGCACTTCGCGTTGTTGAGCACCTACTGCAGGGGCGGCTGTTCTTTGGCGGGTCAAGAGCAGACGCAGTCGACGCAGCAGTGTTTGCGCATCTCGCGATTCTGTTCTCCTTGCCACTCCCAGGTGAGCGTATACTTGTCATCGATCACCGTATTATATGCATGCTACTTGGATTTCGGCTCCTTGCTTAGTGCCTGTTACTGTCCCTGGGAGTTTTCCGTAGGCGGGTATGTGTTTTTATGGTTAAATATCCAGGTACCGTGTAGAGGAACTATTTGGCTTCATAATTTACCTCATATGGACAGTGTACTAGAGACTGCTGAACAGTGTGTCTTGCTGTATAGATTGCCGAGAACTTCAAGCGCTTCTTTCGAACTATGGAGCCTTGCTTCAGTACTGCCACAGGGTTCAGCAAGTCCATCGGATATGGCCATCTGGACCATCGTTCCTGTTTGGAGTTTTATCACAGTCTGAAATGGCGTCTGGAACCTTCTTGCGTGTGCACTCGTGGAGGCAGCGACGGGGTGCTGCACTACTAGAAAGTTCTGATGACCAGCAGGACATCGGGACAGAAGGGGAATTGTACCGGTTCTTTTGGTGGCTCGGGGCAGCAGCGTGCTGTGCTGTTATACTCGTCCTTTCTGGTAAGACACCATTGCGGGTTACAACTGTGAACAGTAGTGCCAACTCTGCACTATCTCGTGAAGGCAACGGAAACTCAATTTGGTAGGTGGAGCTTGAAGCTAGGGGTTGTCTTTCTTTCATCTGGTGGCCACGACTTCTTTAGGGGCGTATCTAGCGCTCCTATGAATTACTGCGGCTTTCACCGTTGCCTGCCATGGTGCATACTGGAATGGATGATAGGAAAGGTTGGAAACCTGTGCCGCTAGTTCTGTCGATATATCATTCGATGCCGACTGTAGTGCTCCATTTAAGGGCTCCGTCAGAGGACGCTCGAATCCGGATTCAATGCATGCCCAATAAGCAGTTACTGAGTGCTTTTCCAAAAAACCCTCTTCACTCCGGCGCTCACGCCCTTCATAGCTTCGATGTCAACGGGAATGGACAGCCAGGGTGCGCTTAAATGCACCCCCAAATTACTCCAAGCACTGACCGCTAGTTGCACGTATTACGTTCTCGCACGGACAGAGAACACTGGTTTCTTGTGTCAGGCTAGCAGTAATGTGCAACAAGATTTATAAAAAAACACTGCTCAGTCCCTCACTTATCCTGATCTAAATATAACTACTGCAATAGAAAACGTTCAAGCTTTGTCTGGCATGTTACGCTCACTTTGCCTGCTAGCGTGTGCCCTTGACTCCACAGAAACAGACGCGACTGTTGAAAGGTAAACAGGCAGAGTTAATGTGAAATATCGGCGTGATGGCACAGGTATCATGCATAGAGAATATACTCCACTCGGTTTCCAAAAGAATGAGTGTCTGCCCATCCGGGTCCGAGTGATTTGGCGGGTCAAAGCAGGATGCGCGGACCTATCAGGGACTTAGCGCATTAATGGGTGCTTAGCAGTAGTTTTTGGTACTCCGGCCTCCACACGCGATTTATTAATGAAAGACGGCCATATTATCGTGCGGCGCCAGCACACGGTGCGTGAAGTTTTCCGCTTGCCTATGGACTTTGCGCTGGGGAGCTATTTTTCGTGCTTAAAAAATTTTTGTTCCTGCATATACGATGAGTGAGTATGATTTTTCAGGCTTAAAAAATGTTATCAACACGCCAATCTGTCTATTTCCATACTTTTTCGTGACATACCTGGAGTGACTTCGAGTACATGCAGCTCGGCAGAGAATTACCAAAAATACGATTGAAAATATAAATGTGCTTAAACATATGTATTGAACTGGGCTAATCAATCGTTTAAAGTCTGTATTCACTAGTATCTTGATATAAATCCAGAGTAGTAGGCGATAAGGGGCAAGACAAACACCGACCAGAGGCATCACACGCGACGACCGGTGGTCTCGAGCTCTGCATCATTAATGCCGAAATAGAGGCTAGTCCGAATTTCACTGTTTTTGCTGTTATTATAAGAAATTGAGATGACTGTTGAATTGTATGTGCATATCTTGTTTCCCAAGTTTTAGGGTGCTGTGATGGGCTGTAGCTCTACCCGGTTTAACCAAGAGAGTCACACTTCGATGAGGCTGACGAACACGGCAGCCTCTACTTCCGATGACAATGCTTCAACTGTGGTGCCTCCTCTCTCCTGCCACAGTGTCGGGGATATATCGGGCACTATCACGTTGCAGAACCAGTATTTTGGAAGTGTCCAATATCTTGTTGCTGTCCACTTTGCTCTGCTTGAGGCCCAGCGAAAGCACGACAGCAAGAGCTATTAGCTTGTCCATGACCTCTAAAACTTTATCAGAGGGGCCAGTAAGTATTCCAACCACAGAACCTTCATTTGATACAGAGGCACGAATTCCGAGAGATAATGATTTATCGGGATATTCTGGACAATCGTGTGACTTCCTGAGTCTCATATGCACATCGAACACTCTTGCACCGGAAGTTCCCCAGGTGCCGAATCTGGATCAAAACATCGCGGAGCTTCAGTTCATGCTACAGGACGCTGATCTGGGGCATGCTGCTGAAAGTGAGTTCACAAAGCTCCTTTCTAGGCTTGCTGCTGTTCAAACCAACAAAGCTCAAGGCGTTGTTCAATTGTGTTAATAAAACTAATGCATGCCTTTAAGCGAGCTTGCATCACTATTCCTTTAATTTGGACCGACATAGGCGTTGCCCCCGAAAAGTTCAAGACACTGCGTGGCAGGCTGCTGCTTGCAGAACTCTGGTCGACGTTTTATGGCCAGGACTCTGCCGCCGCATACCCGGTGGAAGACTGGGTTCACCGCTTCTGGGAATTGCTAAGCGAAGAGGGAAATCCTGGAGAAGGTGCTCTTACGAATACTCACAAATCCCAGTTGTACTTCCTACGTCATCTTCTCAAAGAGGAGGACGAAACAGTTGAGCGTACTGGAGGGAACCTACAAGGGGCTCTGCTCGAAAAGCTACGGCACATAGCAGGATTGGCTCTAGGCGGTGATGCAATTGGCCTCCAACCTCTTCGTGAGACCTTGCAGAGAGTCCGTGAACATGAAAGTCCGCCGGTAGGCAGGCCTGCTGGATTGCAGAAGTCCCTGCTGCCCCGTTCTTTGGTCCCCATCGTTGGGACCCGCAATCCTTTTCGTAAGTTTGTTCATCTTTCTCTCACTGCTTTTTGCAGACCTAAAGTATTGTGTGCAGTTCTGAAACGAAATAAGGGTTGTCGGACTCGTTTTGTAGGGTTGCGTGCGTTTGTTGCTTTTTGTGCATAGTCCTCGGACTTTTCTGGAATCTACTGATTGCCTACGCTGGCTTTGACTCGTATTTCGGCAACGAGAATGACGGCGTCACTCTTCCATTTTTTTCGTGGCCAACACTCCTTGTGTCTCTTAATGTGCGCTCAAGCTACCACATGGATGCCATGTGCTCAGTTCAGCAGCGGAGTTCACTTTTGCGGCGCCTTATCCCACTTAAACGCCGAAAACGTCCAGAAACGAGACACAGCAGACGCACTTCGATGCTTCAGTTGTCTAGTCACCGGACACTCTGCGAATTATCGGACCGCCTGATTTCCGCTCTTGGCGAATGTCAGTGATATATACTATGCAGCTACAAAAATAAACTGCGTTTTGTGCAGCCATCCTTATGTCCTCATTTAAGCTCGACTCCTCAGTACCAGTGGCTCAGCATGTGCGACTATGTCCCTGCAGTTGTCGTTGCTCATGTTTCTACGCTCGCGAAAGCCGGAGTGCCTGTGGAGCCAGGTCTTCCTAGTGTTCAGAATATGAAACGTTTACACACTGAAACATGTATGCCTGGAAAGGACGGAAGCATTCACATCCCGTGTACATTTCAGCAGTCAACGCTTGCGAAGAGCAGTCAACACTTCATAGAGCTAGATGATGATCTAGACCACCAGGCGAATCATCATGCTCAAGCAGAGCTTCTCAAACAAGCACATACGACCATATCGGGCTTGGGTATGCTAAAAATGCATGTTATGCAATGCCCACGCACTAAGTAGCAATCAAGATGCAGCCATGGCATTGTGCTCCAGAGCAAAGACAGTCTACGTTCGTGCATTTATAAACACTGCTGAAATGTGTATCTGATCAGGAGCACTGGAATGCAAGATGAGCTCGTGTAGGTTCACGAACGTCCTCAGGACAATCCCTTCGGTGTGCCCTCTTACTTAGACAAACGCTTTGACCCCGGAAGTTGTCTCCATGTTATTCTGTGCTGTATGTTTGAACTCGCTGAATGGACAGATCGTGGCAAGAATTTAGGAAGTGCAGACTGGGGGCTGCAACTACGTGCGGTGGATCCAAAGGTCCAAAAAGGTATATTGAAAACTTCAGAATAAGGTGATTATAGGCTTCAGTGGGTATTAGAAAATTCACAATGTATCAGTTAGTGCTTGACGTCTTGTGTAGGAAAGGAGGGGGCCACGGAAAGACTAAATTTGGCAATAGCCACAATGTTCACAACTTCCTCGCTCGACTCCGGTAAGGCCATCAGCCGTCTAACACGCCTTGCACTGCTTTCAATAGCAGTGGAATCTTTGGATCACTTTTTTGGCAAGTCAATCTGTGATATGTGCATGCAGCGTCGAGCTTTTGGCTTGCCTTTGATCGACGTACTGCGAAGCAGGCCATCAAAGAATTCCGAAAGAGTAATGCCTTTTGCGCATGTTTAATTACAGATAAGATTGGCTTACCCACTATAGTATGGATGGCTTCCTGAAAAATCGATTGGAAATATTTTCACAGTCGCCACCACGGTGCGCGTCCCAGAGGCTTTCTATGGTCCAGATCTAAGCTTTACGATAGCAGTTCCCCTCATCGTGCGCAAATCTTTGTGTGCCTTTTAGATATTGTCAGCATATTGCGCTCCGTGAAGCTCGATTACCTTGCCCAACTAGTTCTAAGTGATCACGCCATTGCACTTCCACATGAAGAGCTCCAAGCTGCTCTTGACAGCCTACAGGGCCTTGGGAGGTCGACAGATGGCATGAGAGCTCAATTGGCTCTCTATTCGATTCGTGAGTATATTAGAATGTCTAGTCAAGAGACAATTCATTGAGCAGCAGCAAAAAGCATGTCTTAGCATTTTCTAGTGCGTTGTGGCTTCCGAAGTCCCCAATCTCTCCGAATGGAAAAGCCATGAGACTACCCTTCTGGCATCAATTAACACAATGTTCCCCGATAAAAACCGCGTGCTTATGCTTTCCCTTGGGGATGCGCCTAACGTGCAACACCAATCGGAAGCATCTCCGCCAGTATTTCCCGCAACGCAAATATGGGTTTTTGCCTTCCTCAGTGAAAGCCAAGGTAAATTTCGGCCCCACGTTTCGCTGATGTGCAAACCACAGGCATACTTGAGGGCCTTGTTGAGTCAGACCCCTAAGAGTGTCTCGCGACAAACGAAGTTCCTGCTGATTGTTGTTCAGGCTATCCGCAACAAAAGGAAATTGTTCTTCGAAGCCCTATGTGGGTCAAGATACTTTATTCCCATAGTTATATTCCCAGATTTGTGCGAAATATGTATTTCAAGTTCACTGCGGGAGCTCTAAAACGAACAAGGGAACAGAGAATTCAAATTGCGAGGAAAGGTACGTATCAAAGCTCTCTGTCTTCCAGAATCTTGACACCTGTCGTTGTATAAGATTCTCTTAGGAGATGAATCCCTTGGCAAGTATTACATCTACCTCCTAGCTATGCGCACTGTACCCCGTGTTTCGTCGCAGTGCTGAGGGAGAAACTTCCCGCATCCTTTTTCCAGAATCTCTTTTCTCCTTTCAAATTCACTGCACACAGTGCGGCCCTTATGCAAATAATAAATTTCCATTCTATGAAACATGACGAATTTGCCGGAGCACTTGAAGGGCACGTGTCTAAAGAAAAGTCAAGCTTAAGACACAAGTCTGTTGCAGCCGGTATGGACGAGCAAATTAAGGCGTGGGCACATCATGGGTATGATTCCGCCTTGTTGACATCACACAAGGACTTCTTGACATTTGAAAGGGCTTGGAAGAAGATCGATCTCAAGGATCTCCCACTACCGGATCTAACAGACTGGTGGATTCGCCTTAAGGCACTTGTGACTGCAGGGCTTGAGGCGTATTTGGCTGAAGAGAAACACCTTGAACCTTTTGATGACAATGTGTACAAATTGGCTAGCGATTCACTTCGCAACGTCAATTCAGATGGAAACCAAACGATGTTTTTCACGAGGGTTGCCCATCGGCAGGAGGAGGGTGCTCTCCGTCGCCTGTGGGGAAGTACGAAGCATGCGCTCCTTAAGCTCCTGTACCGCTCGCCAAGCAGGATAGACGGCGTGTGGTTTGGCGTGGCAGTTGATTTTATGGGGCTAATATCGCTGCTAAACCAGGTTAAGCACGTAATAGAGTCTGAGTCAAGCGTGGGTATAAAAATAAATTTTGAGGAGGCTCTGTTACGTGAGATGGAAGTGGAACTTCGTATTCGAGGGACAGATGTTTCTCGAGTGCCTCTACTTGTCAAAAGAAACACTGGAATGCTGGGAGTGCGCAGTGACTACGGTGCTCTGTCGGACGCTGAACGTGAAACTGAGTTCCAAAACTCAATGTGTCTTGACCATTGCAGAAGCCTGTGGCAGATGGCCCTGGTCGCGATTTTACCTTCGATGCTGCGTCCACAGATGATGCAACACTATGAAAAGTCTTTTGGTACGGAGTGGGCACTAAAGCATCTCTCAGATCCGGCTCTTGTGAACTCAAGTCGTATGATATTAAAAAGTGATGCGGCCCTCAAGTTTTTTGATCATTCAACTCCGAAGGAGATTCACGAGGAACTAAAGGGTCTACAGAGCGGGCAAGCCGTGATGTTTGCCAATTATATGCTGTTCTCATCCCGTGCTCACCACCATTTGGGAAACCAGTATCTCGGACTTCACCTACAGCAGCAGGCTCCGTTTATGGGCAATATGATCCTAGACTGGATTGCAACCAGGAGGAGAAACGCCATCTCTGCTATTGTCTCTTCCGTAGTCCTTACGTTTATCGGAGTTTATGCGCTCATGAGCTTCTTTGATATTTTGCAGAACTTGACTATTTCTGGGACAAGTCCTCCATTTGATTGCGTGTGGAATCCTGTATTTCAAGACATGGCCTGCAATCCCGTACCTGGTGGTTCTGCACTCAATACAACATGGCTGACAGCGCTCAACCAGGTCTTCCTCATCGGCCTTTTCGCAGGGACATCCGGCTCCATGTTCCATTTCCTGACAGTAAAGTCTGCTATTTCCCTTGTTGTGAACCAGTCCAAGACTCTGATGCGCCTTCAGATGGCCTTGGGCTCGGCTCTTATGCGGCTGTTTAGACGGGGAAAAAGGTCATTCACAAGGATTCATGAATGGTTCCAAAAGCGGAAAGCTTTGAGACGCTTAATGCTTAAGCGCGCCATGATTGGCCAGAAGACTGGCTCACGGGCGGATGAAATTGGAATGTTAGGTCCTCCACAGATGGCAGACCAGGTTCTTGACAGAGTGGTTAGCTCTGGTCGCCTTGTGATCTCGCGGAGGGCTGCAACAAAAGTTTCGTTGCGCTAATGTCTTTGAAATAATAATGCGTTGCCACCGCTGTTCTCAAGCTGCTGATGCACTGTCAGACAAAAATCCTGACGGTGTAACCTTGCAACAAGCGTATGTACCATGTATCTTTTCGAGCACGTCATTAAATTGTAGTGCCTTTGCTGTTGTGGTGTGCAGTTATTCGTGTGAATGTGGCTATAATATGGCTGGTATGACTCGAATTTGTTTACCAATGGTATTACTGGCGATTCGTTACGTGATTGTAAGCAATAAAGGTCTTTGGCCAGAAAACCGCTTGACTGAATTATATATAGGCACTTCTAAGTACAGTATTGTATCACCATAAAGAGCGACGAACGCACGCATATAGCCCCACTGAGGAGCAAGCAGTGTATTGTCAAGCTGTGGTAAACTGGTTACGCTAATCATGTTGTAACTAGGGTTCCCTGTTTTGAAACTTTGCCACTAAGGGGAGAGTGTAGCTGTAGGGAACAATAAATGGCAGTTGCAAGATTTTGCCACATGGATCGCTATGAAGGAGCTTTTGTGCAGCAATCAAACCTGTACTCAGCGGTACACAGCTGGAGTCATATTTTTTCACCGGTGGTTCTTAATACTAGTGATCGGACCCTACGTATGCTGCGAAGGAAGTAGCTGATCTACAGCATATCAAATGACACCATAAGAAGCGAACGAATGGTATAGTCTTTGTGCAGGTGAGTACCAGGGTCATCCAGTAGAATGATTCACCAGTTGCCTGATGAGCAGCTTATTCAGCTGTCCAATCATGCGCAAATCATAAAGTGGAGTATCAAGAGTGTGCCAGTGCATTAAGTATCTCCGTGTCATGTAGGACACCGTGTAAAGGGTATGTCAAGCTGTGACATTTTGGTGCTTTATGGTGAAAGGCTTGAGTCAATTACATCGCGCCAACGTTATATGCTCTTTGTGCTGTGGTCTCCAGTGTAGTGAAGTGCAATGACTCTCCTATCGGCCATGCAGCTCGCAAACGGCTGCGCCAAAAGTGGAGTTCTCTAAGCCTATCCTCATTCCAAGGATCATATCTGCTCTTCTCCATTGGATCTTCACGCAGAATTACAGGTGCAACCCTTCTTTTTCAGTGATGTCGCAAACCGTCGCGATAAAGCTCGCATCATGGGGAACTCCCTGGCTTAAATCCTTAAAAAACAAAAACGAACATACTGAAACAACGCGCTTTTGCTTTGATTCTAAGAGTTTTCAAGCAGCTTACTCCAGCACATGCTTTTAATATGTGGAGGATTTTTATTGCATTTTGTTTTGGAAAAAAAGCTTGCAAAACTCACTACTAGGGTATCCAGTAGTCTTGATAGGGGGATTTGAATGCAATCATCTTTTTTTGAGCTACCCTTCACGAGGAAAGGATGCAAGAAATCTGGAATGCTCTCAAGGCGTATTTGTTTGTGGGGGCAGCTACCGCGTAGCACTGGATCCTTCGACCCCGTTGCTAAGATATCTGTAGGTGCATTTGCACTGCGTCGGAAAGCTTCCAAGATATTCATCCTGCAAGGCTCTAGAGGTGCCTGCAAATAACGAACTACATTTACTGAGCAGCTACATACGCTGTTTAGCAGACTATATGCCAATATCTTCGACTCGAATGCATACAGCTAGACTACGCCAACGAGTTAAGGAGATGCGGCCTTTCAAGTTGCAGATGACGAAGCAATGACGCTTGTTCATAATTTTAGGAGGCACAGCTTAATAGGAGGTACGGCCTGGATAGGGCCAATTTTAGGATATATTACAGCATATTGTGAAATGGAATAATTGCTTACCCATATAAAATCTACAAGATCTGAGATCCGTAAATGTCTTTTGTCCAGCAAGGTCAGGATTTTCAGAGCACATCTTAAGTGTTCTAGAGGCTGCAAATAGCACATATGTCAGTGTGAGTTACAATAACTCTCCATGGGGCGTGTCCTTGTAGCATCGGAACAGAAAATCGTGCCAGTGTCCTGGACAGTGGCAAAGTGTGTGCTCAGCATCGCCCTACAATATCTGCCGAGCGGATATCAAAGTTGTCCCAAAGAATATGTTCCACAGCTTCGACTGAAACAAGTCCGCGTTCGTCGACATGCTCCCTAAGGACCAATGTATAACGAAGACAAGCCAACGGCATTTGTGCAGCAGGGGTGCTATCATGTTGGCAGCCGTATTCGTGTGCTTAGCTGTGCCTTATGCGCCCACTCCAGCGCTGCCTTGAGAGCGATAAATCCTAAGCAGCCTTTTGCCTTTCTGATGGCATCGCGAAGTCGCTGTTTAAAGGCCTGAAGCGCCGGTTGCACAACCTGAAAGAAAGAGACAGGGAGCCTCTGATTAAAGAGTATTGTTCATTCAAAGTACAACTTTTGCTTTAAGTGTAAATATAATCATTAGCCTTCCCACGGAGCCGTGATGACAGCTAAAAGTCCAAAATCCATACTTGCGTTGAAGCCGGGCAAAAGGCGCCCTTGTTTTTCCGCGCTTCTTCTACAGGCGCTAGACACTCTCTGTCCTTGCAGCGTCCCTGCGGCAGAATTGTAAAAACCTTGGTGAGCATCAATTGTATGCAACCTATAGCTGGTGATGAGATCAGCCCTTTACCACAAGTGCCCCTACTAGACCATCTAATACTAGTCAACTTACTCCTAATGAATAGTTCACTGGCAGCGTGAAAAGGTTATCCTTTGCAAAGGTCTTGCGTTCCGTAAGTCCGGTCTGTTGTACACTGGAGCTGAGCGTGCAAACAGTATTCAACAGTTATTTGCACAATCGAGCGCACACAGTCCAGCGCCTGAAGAACTGGGGGCCTATGTAAGAGATGCATAGACTTACCTTGGAGCGCTGGCCAGTTCTGTCCAACGGCTAACGAATTCCGTGTTTTCTTGAGGTCTGGCGTTGAGCATCTGAGGATATGCATCACAGCCTCACAATGGGGGCACTTGATGACACTTCAGGCCCAGGTCAAGAACAGAATACAGGTTTGGATGCTGCCCGACACTTACGCGGCAGCTCTTTTTAATCTCACATACCCACAGAGATGCTCAGCGAGGCTTGCAGTAAAGAAGCAACAGTGGATGTGGTGCATGCTGTAGCATGTCTTTCACCTGTTCAAAATAGCGATTTGCCTTATCTTCTGGTGTCATGAGCTTCGTGGATTCACTGCTAGACCCCTAAGGGAACAATCCCACAACTTCATAATGTCCCCCTTAAAACCCAAAGTCTAGACTTCAGTGGACTCTAGCCGTAACTAAAGTATCTTAAGCTTAATTTTACCTGTGCATGTGATTGAAATGCGGTGATTGCGAATTGTGAGGTGCCTCACGAAGAACTTAAAATTCGCAGAAGATTCGGTCTCCTTCGCGCACTCCTCCACGGTAGTTTGCTCAAGGGCATCCTGAAATTGCTCCACGCACGTCGCTTAATCAAAACCAGTGAAAGGCTGTGTACCAGTATATTGCATGAGGTAGCTGTCCCAAGTGTGCATGCGAGGTGTCCTCAGTATGTGCTCGTAGCAGCGCCTGATTAGTTACACATCAAAGCTTGCTGATTACTAGGCGTACCAATTAGTTTGTTCCCGGTTCGCCCTAATACCTCTGTCAGGTATTTTGACCAGCTTGAACACTTACTCTGTGTACATTTCGCTCTTTGAGGGCAATCTCTAGTGCTTCTGCATCGAGTGCCTTTGCACGGAACATACAGCTTTCGCGTACGTGAGCGGTCAATTCTTCTATTCGGCGGCAGGTAGGTGCATGCGGCGTCCTCGCGAGCTGTTCGTGTAACTGTCGAGCTTGCGGGTGATCACGGCGCCCTGCACTGGTAATGAATGTTTCTGACGCTGGGTACGACCGATCGCCCATAACCCGCTTGAATGTGTCCAAATGAGGAGAGCTGCAGAGCGTAGAAGAGTTTTGGAGCAAGTGGAGCTGAGGCTAACAACCCTAGTACGCAAAGAGGCCAGCAGTGCACTATCTTGCCGCTGAGAGAAATACTGCATTTTTAACGTGAGTAGCACTCTGAGATTGACCCAAACGACTTTTCGCGCGTTTCGATCTCCGTGCGAATGACCCTACTAGTGGATTACGTGCGAAGGAGTGGTTTTGTGTTACCTGTCTAGATGAGTGTGGCCGGAAGCATCACGGAGGACTTCTTCTTCCAGCCAGTTCCCTATAAGAGTTCCATGCCCTGTGGCAATGGACTTGTTATACGTTTGACAGTAACTCATTTCCTAAACTAAGCCTTTTAATTCTACCTGTGGGACAGATTATTGCCACCGGTGCGTAAGCAGGTGGCATTCGGGCCGTAGATAGGCCTGCCTCCCTCCCTAAAGCCTTTCCGTCCTATTCTAATTACACGAAAGCCGTAGTGTAGTACAATATGATCGGTTACATGGTTGTTTGTATCGCCTTCATCGGTTCGCACTTGCTGCACGCTCCGCGGATGCACCAACGGATAAAGGGGCTTTAGCAACAATGCCATTGCTTTTGCATAGTAAAAAGGCTTGTGGATGAACAATAGTAGCGTTTCACAGCTAAAGCGCTACACTGATTAAACGGCTGTGGACCGCTTGATGCGCCTGGAAAGGAGTACGTAGTCCGTTGGGGGTCACTTTTGGACCGACAAGATGTGAAGGAGGCAAAGCCAAATGAAAGGTGGGTAATAGCCTTCCACCCGCCTGATACTTTAACCATAATGGAAAAACTAAAATACGGATAAATGAATTAAAGCTGGACTTGCGTCCCCCTGAATGAACTTGTTCGCGTATTTGTTACGTCCCGCCCCACATTCAGCCCAGCTGTTTCTTTGTGCGCATGAACCTCTAAGTGCAAACCACGAGGCATGGCCGGCAGCATGTAGCCATTTTAAAGTGCGTTTTGGTGGAAAGGCATATCAGAGAACCCACCAGAACAATGAATCGCACCACATATCTGGCCGGAGACTCATGTCGTCACCATAATCAGATGCGAAATTGTTCGAAAACAAGATGCTGATAACTCATAGGCAAGAATTCGTCCACTTGTAACTGCTACTAAATATGAAAAGCAGTTGCTAATTTCGTCTCCTGCCGATTTTCTCCTTTCAAAAAACGATGCGCACCGTGGTGTCTCCTAATGTTCAGCATAGCACTCACCGGCAACATTGAAAGGCCATTTGCAGTCCAAAATAACAAGCAAAAGCGTGTGATTAGGAAGAAAGCTTGTAATTATGGAGCCTCGGTATATTATTCTCGTACCGATAGAGTCTTCTGTGCAGGTCTTAAAAAGATCTATTACCAAGCGATCCGTGAAATAACTCTCCACTCCGTCCTTTCCACATTCAACGTATCACAAGGATGTGAGTTGCGAGTATGAACTCAATATCTCATATTTGCTCAAACGTTTTTACCGCTGAAGCACAATGCTCAACGAGTACGGTAAGATATTGCTGCAGCAGATCGAGCAGCAGCGGCAACAGAGACTACGGCAGCGAGCCGAGGAGCGAGGGCTTCCCATTCCTTCTGAGGCGCAGCAAGGATCTGTAACAGCGGCTCCATTAACCCAAGTGGCCTGCGCCAGCTCTGAGTTCGTTCCACCTTCTGGTTCCAGGGGGAGCAGCGAACCCCCGGTCAAAGCTCAAGTAAGCCCCTACAGTTGGCACACATTTGCTGCAAAACTTCACATTGCTGGAAAAAAACATCTAATGTGTCTGACTTCAAATCCGGTGCATGACTCCTGCTTTAACACCGTTCTTATGTCGCAAATATGCACTGCTGCCCTAGTAATGTGTTCGTTGCGTTGCATATGCCTTACAAAGATAGGGCATAAGAGCTTGCACGAGCGTGTGCAGTATGATATAGCCTAGTCCCTTGGGTTACATCTCAGCCCGAGAAAGCGAATACGGTCATACAACAAGCTGCAGCACAGCACAACGTTGACTTGGCCAACGCGATGCAATCGCTAATAAATATAGCTCCGCTACTTGTTCATCGAGTTCCACCGCAAACTGCACCTACCGATGGAATCATTCCAACACCTTGCATACCATCTGTAGTTTCTGCTCCATTGATGAATCAGCAACCCGTCATTCTCCAACCTACAGCTCTTCTACACCCTTCTGTTTATTCCATGAATCCACAGCAGCTGCAGCAACCGTCTAAGAACCTTGGTAACGACTTTCAGACTGCTTGTGCCATTCGCGAATATGGTCAGTCAAGCAATTGCAACGGCCTTCCCGCATTAATGATGAGAGCCTGCCAATTGCTTTTAAAGTATAGAGGAACGCTTGAAAAGCTTTCTAGGCCTATCAGGGGATGACGCACATATTTAATCACAAGCAGCCAATGGCCAATCCATATCGTAAATTTGCACTGTGT
The DNA here is from genome assembly GCF_002999335.1 of Cyclospora cayetanensis. Lineage (NCBI taxonomy): Eukaryota > Apicomplexa > Conoidasida > Eucoccidiorida > Eimeriidae > Cyclospora > Cyclospora cayetanensis. The sequence goes on along the minus strand of NW_020312062.1, from coordinate 17,106 downwards.
GGGGCTGGATTTTGTGCAGATGTATCATCTTCCCATATCCCATTGTCGTTCAGCGGAGCGCCCAGTAGTTCTACCAAAGTTGGTGACCCTGCTGTAGCAACTGGTGGTGTATGCTGTTTGTGCCCTGGGTAGAAATCCTCGCTACCTGATTCGCATTCTATCTGTCATACATGCTTGCAAGTTTTCATATTCAATGCGGGCAACTACGAAGACTGTTCAGCTTCACATGCTCAAACGGTGCTCCACTGTAAAGTTGCAGTACCGCTTAAAATTTCCGTAGTCACCTTGCTTCCTATGAATAGCGTGTCTGCCCCGGGACGCTGTACGTGCTTTTCTTAGGAGGTTCCACGGACCGAACAAGCCTATGACACAGTAAAACCACCTCAGTTTGGACCTTTAATTGGCGCCACCGATGTAGACATTAGTCATCAGCGCGTTCAAACTGCCAAAAAGCGATACCAGGAGGATCTCCTCCGGCAGATGAAAGAAAGGGAAGCTCAGCGTGAGGAAGAAAAGGCTAGACGGAGACGGGAGGACGAAGAAGAGCTGATCCGTCTAAGCAAAGAGATAGAACAAGAGCGGGTATGTCTGATTTCCAGTTAGACCATTCCTATTTGCTCATTGGTCCCAATAGGCTTACTGCCGTCGGATAGCTTCTTCATTAACATGCTGTGCATGCATCGTGGTTCTCCCGTAGCTCGAAAAGGAGGAGGAAGAGGCACGGCAACTCTGCAAATCAAAGCAGCTGGCTGCGGCTAATGTTGCCGCTGCCGGATCACCGAAGCAGCAACGATCTCATCAGCTTCAAAACTACAGTTTGGAAAATGCCATTAACGAATCAAATCGTCAAGCGCCTGCCAGAACCAGATTACTGCTCCGAGGAGAGGAATTCAGCCAGCCACAGCAGGAAAGCACTTTGAAGCATGGGGATAGCTCATTTTCGCAGTTCTTCAACGATACCGTGGCGGAGACGTCTGGTTCATGCTTCGATAAACCTGGCCGACGAATGCGTGGGGCTGGAGCTGAAGCTGAACAGCTTCTAATATCAGATCTCGAGCGTCTCAAGGCTGAACTGAGGGCCCAAATAGAAGAAATGCGGTGCCTACAATTTCAGCAGCGTCAGGTCTTGCAGCAGGTAAATCAAGAAAACGCTTTACGGAACTCTTGTAATGGATGCTGTAAGCAAAAGTGGACACCAAATGCGGTGGATGGTCCCGCTAGCAGCTTATCGGGTCATCCTTGGGCAATGTCTGTTCCAACACAAACGTCAATTGAGCAGCCAACACTCCGAAACCAATGTGCTCAAATCCGACTAGCTCTAAAAAATGCAGGGGTAACCGATTTAGATCATTTAGTGCTGCGGCTAGCGGAGAGCACGGCCGCTCCCACAGGCTACGATGCTGCCAGTCGTGATACAATTCTCTTTAAGCAGGACACTGGAGAAATAAATCCTGCAGCATATAATGCACTAGCTCCAAGAGCTCGACTGGCCTCTGTCAAGGAGGATGGTACATTGAAGGTGCATCACTGCAACCCAGTGGAGAATTCATTTTCACATGGCATGCAAAAAGACAGCGGTCGCTCATTTCAAATGGATGCAGCAAGCTTCTCCCGACAATCAACAAAAGACAAATGCTCCAATGATAAAAGAAAAGGCTCTTCTATTGGAGACCCGGAGGAACGTCCACTACCAACTCTTCTAAAGCTTCAACAGCAAGGGGAGCGTGACCAGCGTGATGCTGTTCTACAGCAACAGTGCACAAAGATACAGCAAGTAGACAGACACCTCAAGGGCAACACAGGGGCACCCAACCACGAGCCCCACCCTGACTCACAAGAAATCGATACAGGCTGCAAACGACATGAACAGCAACCGCTTCAATGCATGACTGTCAAGGAGACCCATGTATGCAACACACCAGAGAGCCCTCCTGGCCGAAAGTGGCAGCTGAACAAATTGTGGGCCCGATTGTCTCAAAGTGTGCCTCCACCAGCACAAAACCACCCTAGGAGACGTCGCCCTGATGGCGAGGACAACTATGTGTGGTCTCTTAGCAGTAGCTGGTGCACTAGCGACTGCGAATCAGAGCTTCCTTGTCAAACTGTCTTCTTACCCTATGATTCCGGACTCAGCAAATCGCCAAAGGAGCTGGAGCAAAGTCAAAAACATTTGCCGAGGGGAATTGATACCATGGCAAAAAACGGTTGGCTTCCAGCTAGCCAAATGGAAAGCCTAGGAATATCCACCGTTCAAACTGCGACACCGGAAGAATGTAGCCGCCTGACTAAGCCAGCACAAGACTTCTGCATGACACGCCTCTTAATGCTCAATGAATGCCATTCCTACAAGGGGAATAGAGCTCAACAAGAAAATGCTGGAACCCCAGTAAATATGGGAGACCAAGCAAGCCGGCCCAACCCCTTTTTGCTATACCGGGAGGCCCAGCCGACAGTGCCTATAACTAACACAGATTGCGGATCCAGCATGAATACTATGGAAGAGGGACTCTTCTGTGGAACGGATTATCGACAGCTATGTAGGGCACTAAGCGTCAATAGTGCGCCTTTACATCTCCAGCATCTCCATAAACTTGACTGCCAAATTCGCCAACAGTACAACGCTTGCCTATCCCCCAAAGAGAGAAGCTTCCGCCACCTCCACGCCATAGCAAACCAGCAACGGGTTTATGAGAATTGTCGGAGAGGGGCGTCACAGCAGCGTGCTAAGGAACGATTCAAGTCGAGGCTTTCATGGGAAGCTGATACTGCATTTCCTGTCGATGAAGGTTCCCCCGCTCTGTCACACGTGGTGCAAAGACAAGTCCACACCTTTGGGCCGCGTCCTTTTGCACCACTTCTTGAGCGGCCTCTAGCCTTTGCTACTGACCATGGGGACGGAAGTAACAGAACAGGAAATCCTGAGTCCTTTAAACCCACTCCCTCAAAACCACCCAACAAGCACGTGCCTCCTCCACCAAACCATAGTCAATCCTTATCATTAAGCACGTCTACTAAGAAGCGAACGCGTCTTAGCCGAGTTCTTGGCGGTATGCTCCTACGGAATAGCTCAAAACTACGCCAGTAATTTTTTTCTTTTCAGCTTCAACCAATGCTTGGTGCAGGCTACTGTCCTATTATATACGGAAGTCATTTCTGAAGACAGTTTGTTGTCCTCAATGAAGTGTACAATCAATAAAGAATGTTCAGTACATCTGACGAAGCACACGCATTAGCTGAAAGTAATTCCACATTGAACTCTCGATGACTGACCTTGTGCAGCTGGTTAATTAAGAGCTCACCAGTGTCACATCCAAGAGTATGTATGGTAACAAAGTTTGGCCGGTACTTTAGGAGCCATTCTAATCCACCTACTGCGATCTACAGCGCCGAACCTAGAAAAGTGATATTCGCATTTGACGTAAAACGGCAGTCAACAGCCTTGGCAACATCAACAATGCTGACTCTAGAGGCCTCTGCCGAGCTGCCAGGTTCAAGTGTGACCCTCTGTTGTCCGTATGGAAGAAGACATGCGCTACTTGCCTTCCTACATTTTACCCCGATAAAATTACAGAAGTTTACGGTGTTTGAACGCGTTTCGTAAGTCATTCGTGTACTGACATATTCAGTGTTTCACTAGCAATAAAAGCATCGGGCGTCCCAAAGCAACCTTATGAAGGAATGTTTCCCTAGTATTCAAAAGGAGCATGCAGAGCACTGCAGTAATTCGGCCAAAAATGTTAGTCCATTGGCTGCTGATTTGGCGAGCCACCCCATGACTCAGGATACCACTTTGGGAATACACGGCGGTACAGGGGCAGCAACACCTACAAGCGGCACACGCACACAACACACCACAAGGGACATTTCTCCTGGTACTTCCATCCAGTACAAAGAAGGCTGAGCGCGTTGTGGCAGAACCGACGACCCTACATCATAGCTATTCACCTGATATCACCGCATTCAGCTAATCACTGCACTACAAAGGAGATCGCACAATCATGCCTAACAACAGAGCTAGAAAATTTGAGCGCCGGGCTAGCATGCTGATTCATTCATCAACCAAAAGACACCTAGTCCGCGCATTTGTGTATTTTCAACCAATGAATTCTGTTACCCCTGCTACACACACAGAGCGGTGTCCAGAAAGTCAGCTGTGTATGACCGCCGACGTTGACATTCGTCGAACACCTCACCTCGTCGTTCTGTTTAAGATAATCATTAAACTTGCATTTCATGTAGCCATGGGTACCCAAGGGTTCCACAATGTTCCCGCGAAGCCCTTTCTTAGTGTGCAGCTCTATGGGTGTAAACCACCTGCAATGGACACATATTGTTTAAAGCATTGGTCTAGTGAGATTTCAGAAGGCAATACGACATCGTCTGGCTGTGGCTTTACAAGCACAAAGCAGATCACGCGCTTGCTCACCGCACGTCGTCAGGATTGAAAAACATGAATCGGACAACTGCTTTGCGTCTGTGAACCTTGAACGGATGGCCGCTAAGAAGCACGCGCTTGATGATTAATCGGCTGCTCGCTTTATTCGCTGGCAGTACTGAGCCCCAAGCGCTAACGCGCACGCCGTCAGATGCTGTCCAGCCCACAAGACACAGCACAATCCCCACAATATCGATACCAAACACATATGTCGCCGGCATAAGCATGCAAACATACTAAATTAGTACCACCTTATGGTTGTTTTGCTATGGACGTACCCGTTTTCTCGCTTCTAAGCATAATACAAGGTGAGGGTGGAAGCACCAGGGGCGCATACACGGTGGCTGTGAGAGTTGCGCCAGGTTCAGCCCATCGCTTAAGTTTCCACTTCGCTGCACTACGTATGCCTTGCCTAGGCTCTTCAGAATAGATAGGGGATGCTGGAAACCTGCAAGTGACCAATAATGCGAGCATGGGCAAGCACAAATGCCATATACGTACAGGCGTGTTCCTCTCGAAAGTGTCTGAAAGGAACTGCACTGAAATCCAATAAGCGTTATTCACATATCGCGTAGGCTTAGCGAGAAGTGCGCGCGTGCCGTATCGCTTACCTGCGAAATCCGCACGCCATCAACACCGGATCCTTGCCCTTCAGTGCCTCCTCATCACAGAACGTTACTTGTGAGTGAACCACTGCTACCTGGCTCTCATGCTGCAAAAGCTGCGACAGTAGGAGGAAGTCGGGCAACATTAGATCGCCATCTGCACTGGCACAGGGGGGGGGGCCGGTGTTGTTCAGACTTGAGACCGCGAAGCGGTTAGCTAGTCGGCATCCCATTGCAGTGATCAGTGCGTTGTCAAGATCTGAGCCTTCCAGCTGCGGCTGTTGCTGCTGCACCATCTGCCTTAGCACGTATGAGTGACGCAGAGGCAGCCACAGGCGACAAAAGCGGCCGGCGAAACCGGATGACACTTGGCATAGCTCCGCATGCGCGCGATGTGCATAGCGCGCCAAGCCCTGAGACACACAGTAAACAGCTTGCGGCATTTAAAGCGCAGACTTGGCGAAGGATCTGGCACCTACCAAGTGTCTTTCAAGTGCCTCGATCTGCGATTGCAGAGTACCACGAACCCGCTATGCAATGCACAAAAACCATTCAGTAGATGTAACACCAGCAAGTGCTACCTTAAGGCTCGAGACTTCGATGATGCGGCCATATTCCAACGGTAGATCTTCGTTCTTAGCCCATGGGGATGAACGGAAGCTCTTCAGGCCTCGGTACTTCTGGAAGCGCTCTTTCGCAGGGATATCCAGTGGCGTATCCATCTGGACAAACGAAAACTCGTATTCCCACAACATACTCCCCCTCAACACTAAAGGAGCACCACGCGAACACTCCTTGCGTGAAAAAGTGCTGTCCACAGGAGTAACGTGTTTGGTACCCTTCTCACGACAACCAGACACAACCCGTTACTGCATCTGACATACTTGGTCTGGAAAGTCCTTTTCCATCTCTGCCGCTTCCCGCCGTTGAGTTGCATACGCTTCGCTGATGACAAAAAGTGATAGACCCTTAAGAATTCGAATCCTGAGGGGTGTGGGGCTTGAAAGCAGCATTATACCACCGATGCAAAACACATCCCAATAACCCTGCCCTCACGGCCTTTGGCGATTCAAAAGGGGCAGTGCTATCAGTGCGAAGCAGCGATTTACTTGTCTTCCCTCATGCTGTGTTGCTCTGCGCTCTCAAGCAGCTTCCAATCGTCATCGACGTCGTCAGGTGTGTGCGAGAGGGGGGCGGGCTGACTGTCAGCTGCAGCAAAGATAGACCTAATGAAATTGCACGGCTTTACACGGCGATACGCCAACGCCAGTGTCTACAAAACAGTACTCCAATAATGCGGAGAAATGCGCAGAGCGGCAACTGCAGACTCACAGGCAATGCCATCTTCCACTTGAATTTCGTCACCGCTGTGCATCTGCTCCTCGTCCCCACTGCCGTAATGAGAGCCGTCAGTGTCAGACTCCAGCCAAGCGCGTTCATAATCCCCTACATTCTTGGGAACCCTAACGCGTCTCCTGGAGGGCTCAGACGCTCTATCCTCTCCGCAAATCTCTTCCGCTGTAGGCCAAGTCTGTTCCATGGCAGCCATGTCGAGCGGCTGCAGGGGTTGTGATGCCTCCACTACTCCTGCACCCCGACAGTATACGCATACAAGCAGCCCAGCAGTCCCCGTAACGTGTAAACTCCGTCTCTTTTCACTTCTCAAGACAACAGCCTCCATCGTCACAAGCACTACAGAGTGACAACAGCCTCCATCGTCACAAGCACTACAGAGTGAGCAATTGCGTCCAATAGCCGGGAACATGGATCCTCAAAGTTAGGCCCAGAGTGCGCTGCCACGTTGCCTTACCTTGCAGATCAGTCCCCAAGGTCTCGCTGTTTCGCGCCGCCGAGTCGGCTAGCCCGGCTGGCTCCCGCCGTTTGGGTGCACTAGACTCTATAGCCTCTATTCGCGTGAGCACAAAGTCACCGACACCCGTAATATGCACCGGAAGCCTGCAAAAAAGCACAACCATACCAGCGCCTCATGCAAGCGCTTGGCAGTGCACTGTGAAGCGCATCTACAAGTTGAAGGCAAGGCCACTTCACCGCGCACTGACAGGCGTCACTAGGCAGTAAAAGCGCTCGGCAACACACCGCTGAACCTGAGTGCTCACTTGCATGTTAAGCCAGCCCCACGCACCAATCCAGAAACCTCAAGACACGGCTCGGGTTCTGTTGCAGCATCGCTTGACAAGCGATGCCATGCTACGCGCCAGCTGAGGGCCAGGAGGTGGCCTCTTTGCCTGAAAGCCGCTGCCTCCGCACGTTTACTTATGCTCTTCTCCTGAAGATTAACTTGTTCCACGCTAGCAGCAGCACCAAACGCCCTCAAGACACTGCTCCAATCCGTGGAAGCCCCAACCCCAAAGAACTTCCTGAAGAGCACCCCAAGTATCGCATGTAGAGGGATGTTTGAGTGGAAATTGCGCGTTCATCCGACCAAGAGCGACTGAAAATAGGGGTCAGGGAGCCCCCCCCCCCCTATATCCCACATGCTAAGGTCACTTCCCCCCTCATAAAAGCAGTTCCTCAGCGTCCTCTGGTGCTCTTCACCAGGCGGCACTGCCTAAGGGCCATACAGGGAGGTAGGTGTCAGCTACGCAAAGTTAAAAGGTAGAAGCTGATGGCCACGGTGGGAATCCAACGACGGCTTACCGTTCAGCGCCGAATTCGGACTCGAAAAAGCGCCTCATGAACTTCGTGCTTTCGGTGACTGCCCCTTTCCCTTCCACTGCTCTGCCTGGCTCTAGAACGGCAGCGTCTGTGCAGCCGATGCCAATGACTGAGGGGGGCAGGCCCTGCAGTTTGAGAGCCTTCAGAACCTTGTAGCCTTGTTCGCTGAAGGCGCTGTTTTCGTACGAGCAGTGGCCTCCAAAGAGGCACACTAGCACGTCACAGCTGCTGCAGAGATCCATGTAGCGTAAAAGTTCACTTGGCCTCTCTGGAGATGCCCCTTCATGGTGCATGCTGCTCTCCCGTTCGCTGCCTGAGGCGCAGATGCGGGGGGCAGGAACCATCAGTATCTGCTGCTGATGCTTTTTCGGTATCATAGGGTTGCGCGCGTAGGCGGGCAGCGTATACAAATAGCGGCTATGCTGCTCCAAAGGGGCAGCTGATGATTCCAGCGCTGCGCTGTTGATCGATGGGGGCCCATCCTCCTCCATGGACAAAATCTCGGGAGCCGCCTCGACAGCGGAATTCGCATCATTGCTCAGCAGCTCCTGAGCTAGAGCATGAAACACCTTATCAACAGAGACGGCATCGGAGAAGGGCAGGAGGAGAATTACTTTTGGGGGGGGGCCTTCGCTACTTGCTGCTCGCTTCTGATGCAGATCGCGAAGTTGCTGAAGGCGGCGCCGTTTCGATTGCTGCAATCGACCCGCCTTCGTGACGCCTCTGTTAGCAGAAAGCGCTAGGGCATTTGCTGCTGCGGCCTTTCGCTTTTCCTTCAGGCTCTTCGGCTTCGAAGAAGAACCTTTGAAGGCCTTGTTGTGTTGTTTCAGTGAAGAACGGTGCCGATGCCCCATCGCGTCGTGGGTGGGATGAAACGCACCTTTCTTCTAGAGCACCGGAGGCGAGAGGTACAGTGAAAATGAGCAATCCTGAGAAATAATGACTCTTAGCAACAGTACCATATCCCAGGACCCCACAGCCCCAAGGGTAAAGACCACAGTACCACAGGAGAAACACTGCAGAGAGGCATCGGTACAGCATCAACTCATTAAGGGCTGGTCATGAATATAGATACCAGAATGAAGGCCCTGGGTAGTTCATAAAAGCCAGTACTCTCTGCATGCGCATGCAGAAGACTGCCTCGCCCATGGGCTAGTCGGCCGCGGCCTCATGAGCATCGACCTCAAAGAAGAAATGGACTGCCGCCTGCTAAAGCGTGAGAGACGACGGAAGGGTAAAGTATTACCATCCTCCCTCAGCCTTTTAATTTCCTCTGAACTTCAACGGCTATTAATAGGAAAGAGAATGGTGCTGCCTTTCTCAGCTTTCGATGATAGGGAAACAAGCACATGCGAGCGTCCAAGAAATGTTAAAACTGGACTGGAAATGGTGAATTTGACATGTTGAGTGAATTAAGAATTTGCCATGTAAATTAAGAAAATGTGGGCGTGCACTATCAGCTACAAAAGCGAACGCTTCTGCCTACCAGAAGCAAGCAATGCTAGTCATGGTCTGTGTTGCAGGAGATCCAGAGTTTTTCAGTTCTGTTTTTGACCAGCCAAGCGCAGCTTTCACTCATAGAATGACTTTTTGTGCATACGAGCACCTGCTGTATTGTCCGCGTCCTCCCGGCGCTGTCTACAAGGCTACTTAAAACAGCCATTCGGGATATTCAAAGCGGCACTAACACTCTATTAAGTTTAGGTGTATATGTGGTGCATGGGAAAGTAGGCGCTTTCGCGTAATACTACGTGATGGGTGCCGGTACACTTCTTCCGTTGTGTGCACCTCTGAACGACTGATTTATTCAGAGAGCACAGTAACTTCCACACCAGAGCTCAATTAAACCAATTTGCTAGAACAATATCGAGAAATAGAAAGACGAAGGTTTGGGGGAGGGGAGCTTGACGATCGTAAAAACATCAGTAAAACCGGCTGTTGGGCGTAGTTATGACCCATAGCGATAATATCAGGGCTCTGTGCTACCGGGCTGCCCCACAAGCGTGCGCCGCAGCTGTCGGTTGGGTAATAGCATCGTGGTCTGTCGCGCCGTTTTCCAGTCCTGAGCCTGTATCACTCCACCTAATCTCTGAGACCTCCAAGTAGCAGTCACTGCTAGACTAGACGGAAGGACGTTGGAATCATCGAAATGCCATACGAGGCTCAAGTGCGTCCCAAACACGCACTATAATTCCACACGTGGTCGTTCCGCTGGCATGCAAGTTCCTCCCTCCATGCATTCCAGCATCCGAGGACGACCTTTGTCCTGGAATGGCCCTTACTGATGAGTTCGAATGCTCTCTTGAGCCCCCTCGGCACGATTGGGCAACAAGGTTCCAATGTGGGCTGACTGCGCAAGTGCAGAGATTTTAAACTCAATAACCACTCTGTTGAAACTTCCTGGAATATTTCAAGCTCTATCACAATAAGGAAGCAATCATTTTGTCTCATTTTGGAAACCAATGTTACTGTTTTAAAAAGATACCCTCAAGTACAGTGTCAGTTCCCACGGTTCCTACTCACTGCGCAAGTTGCTGCGCGCCAGGGCATAGTATGCGTACAGTGTGACGGAAGAATACCTCAATCATGTCTTCAGCTGTCCTCTCTTTCTGAAATCGAAGAGTAGGCCTAAGAAATAACACTTAAAGAACTACGGGCCCCGCAATCCCGTTTAAGGGGGCTGAGCACCGCTTTACTACCCTTTAGTACACTAGCTAAATTAGCAAGGAATTGGTGAGAAACTGACATCGGCTTTTCTACTTGTATATTTCTCTATTGCAGAGTACTTCTGGACTGATACGGGATAAGGCAATCTTAAACGCATGTGCGCTAGATGCTACATGCGACTAGCTGCGAATGAACGCATTGTTTCGAGGCTGTGCAGCTACGCGTGCCCTGGCTGTTTCTCTTCCCTCATCTCAAAAACATCGAGGCACTCGGGCAGGTAAAAAAACTTTCCCGGAAAACACTAAGTAACTCTAAATCCAATCCGCATTGCGTTTGAAGATAAATGCCTACCCACGAAGAAGCTCTATGGAGCACTACATGCACCCTAACCTCTCGTATGACAATGAGCAGAAAAATATAAGAACAAGCGAACTAGTGTTGCTCTGGCAAGCTTTCAATGTGTCAACGTGTGTCAGAATTCGTGGAGAATAGTGTAGCCTCCAATCAACTCACACGAGCATCTGTCTTGGGAACTACAAGAGTTCAAAGCCTTGGAATGCTGTGTTCTCCGTCACATGTGTCAAATCACATTCAGCTTAACGATTATAAGAACGCTCCAACGTTTCCGTGAACCCAACATATATTTTACTGGAGTCGATGTGTGCAACTTCTTCATATGTAGACACCCGTGCGTTGGTGCCCTAGCTTTTACGGCGGAATGAAATGATGGACCTCTGTGTGTCTTCTCACGGGGATCAGCAACTATCAAGTACAGCTCCTGTCATTTTTTCCAGCGTACTGCTGCTTAAGCTAAGAAGCCACAGTGTGGGTCCTGTTATTTTTTGTTGTTTCTTATGTACTTTCTGGTACGAAATAGCATTGAATGTTAGTATTTTTATAGACCCTAGCTTGTTTATGCAATGTATCAGCTCGTGTGACTGAGATGCGATACTACGTTTCAGTTTTTAATTGTTAAATGCATAGCCATGAAACGATATTATATTGCTCTCGGGTCACTGTCACGTAGAACCTTACGGTCCACAGGGGTGATTTCCCTTCCGCGTACGGAAAAGCGTGTCTGCCTATCACGGAGAAGGCGGCCTCTTTTCATTGCTACGTCTTGGCTCCTGTCTAACACTGCTGCTACCATATCCAGACGTACTTTGCGTACTGCTGCATTGGCCTTTCTGGTAAGCCTTGACCAGATTCAAAGTGTTTTTGTTCGATGCGAAACACCAGCACTGTTTTTTTGTACTTCTCCTTGCTAGTGAAATTGCAAGATCGTGCCACACGGGAAGCCAGGAGGAGGAAAGCCGAACGTTTCATCGGGTGTTGTAGGGTTATTTTTGCATTACAACAGCCTGTTTGTGGTCGTCAGACCAGTATACGGGGAGCAGCTTTACATGAGGGGCCTTGCATCCTTGTGTAAGAGTTGCACAAAGTCCCTTTCAGCATCGAGTGCGCGGGTTTGGCGCGCAGCAGTAGCGTGTGTTCAGGTAGGCGTTTCCCGAGATAATTGACATGCTGCAGCAGTGGGTGTATTGATGGCGCTCATAAAAGAATCGAATGCAAAGTATTCATGTTGGTGCAGGATACAGACAGGATCTTTGGTCACGTGGGATAGCCGATGATCTTCGTTCCGAGCACCTGCAATCACAAGGCAGGAATACGGCAGTCCGCGCAACACCTAACCATTGCGCAGTACCACTTTTGCAAACCAAAGTCTGTCAAGGCTGGCAGTCTTTTAGGCAATGGCCGTGGACGTGGAATGATCGTATTTTAGCAGTTCAGCAGCACGCGTGCAGCGAGGCTTGACAACAAGTATCCCAAGCGGCGTCGTTCTCGGGAGTTCAAAACAAAGATTAAGTGGCGTGTGCGCAGCACCGTTTAACAGCGCGTCGAATTCCTATTGCCACGCTGGTAAGGCAACTTAGCAGGAGGAGGACTTCTACTGCTGCGAGCACATCTCTTGGAACCGCTTCTCGGAGCCATGCAGGAAGCCAGCGCGTTATGAATCCGACCAAGTCAAAGCTTTCGTTGCGTGTCGATTTGTCGAGAAAGACATACCGCTCTAGCGAAAAGCACACAGGGAAAATGCAAAAAACCGGCTCGCTTGTGCTTCCAACGCAGAGTTGAGTTTGCAGGGCATAGCAGCCGATTCTTTTTGCGTCAGTCGCTTGTCAGGCAGAGGACTACATGCGCACACCCACCTAGAGTAGCATAGGCGGCATATTCGCCTAAGGCACCCGTCCTAAGGGGTGAGAGTGGCTCTGCAAGCTGCTCTTGAAGGGCTAGAAGGACTTCCGCAGCGGTGAGCTGGCGGGGAGCGTCTGCTCCTCCTTCTGGATTGTTGGAAGCTGCATCTGGCGATGGGGGATGAATCCTCAGCACCACGTTGATACTGCCCTCCACAATGCTGCTGATCTCGATGCGGCTTCTATCACGCAAGCCTGGGATTGCCTGCAGCACTCGAAGCCAAACATCCGATGGACGTCTTGGAGGGGTGACCTGTGTTTGTGTCAACTGCAAGCGGCCTTCACTGCTTCTCGTGCCTCCCCTCGGCAAGAAAGCAAAGCCTTTTCAGCACCATACACAAACGCTCTCAGTGTGTCGCATACGACAACAGCAAAAAAGAGAGTCTCGCAGACCTGTGGCAGTAGCAAGAAGGGCCTAGTATATATATCGCCCTTCCTTTTTTCCACATACATATATATATATATACATATATATATACATATATATATACATATATATATACATATATATATACATATATATACACATATATATACATATATATATATATACATATATATACATATATATATACATATATGTATACATATATTTGTGCCATATGTCTTACTATGTGTGAGTCAAAAGCATTTTTTGCGCTTTTGCTCATGTTAGCACTGGCCATGTTTTCGTAAGGCTAGGCCCTAGCGCGACTCTGACCCTCTACGCACCTTCAGGAGAGCATCGATGAGAACTTCTTTGAGCGCTTCAACCCCGCCTGCGGCTGCAAGGGTTGTCGTGTAATCCATGGCGATAGACATGTGCACCTCCACTGTCGAGGGGCTTGCAACGCATTGACGGCCATCCCCTTCATACCCATCGGCGCAGCTGCAGAAGTATGCTCCATTGGTGTTGATGCAGGTGGCTACAGAAGCTGGCGCACAGCTCGCGAGGCCTAAGAGGCACTCATCGATGTCTTTGCAAGCACCGCTGATCACAGAAAGGCAATGAAAACTCGCCTCCCGCGTGAAGGCTGCGTCACTCCTCGGACCAGTAAACGCAAGCCTCCTCTCCCTGCTTCGCAGGCATAGACTGTGAAAGCGCAGCTTTCGCGATGGCAGCAATGTGGCTCTAGCTCTAGCACACTGCTGCCTCTACATGACTCACTTTTCCATGGAATAGCCCTCTCGACAGCCGCACGATCCGTCAGGCAGGCAGTGGAGGGAAGGCAGGCACAAAGGCCGATTGCTCGAGTCAACGCAGCGGCTATCGTAGCTACTTCGACAAATCAGCACAGCAAAGAAGAGGTCTTGACTTTGAGATCCGCCTCCGCAGAAGCAAGCACGCCTCAAACGGAGGTTGAAACAGGGAGGGACGGGGAGAGGGCGCGGCGAGCAGCCAGCGTCTGCTTGCGAAAGAGAATCGGGCATTGTATTTGGTGTCGAAATAACGGGATTTGCAGCAGAAGGAGAAGGAAAAGGGGGGAGGACCCTACCTAGGGGTTGTGTTGGTGGACCTGAAGACGCAACACAAAATCACTCTCTTGCGCTCCCCACTTGAAGCAAAGTGCATGTTTTCTGAGCAGAAGCATGAGCGGGGAGTCGAAGTTCCCGACGCCCTCCCTCTCCCCTCTGTTCGGGTGCTTATGCATCATGCGTGTCTGGCTTTTGACAAGAGGGGAGAGGCTACTGCCTCCTCGAAAGCGGCACCAGCTAAAGGATTGTGAACGAGCTGTTCCTCCTCCCTTCCTTGACCCCTCCTCAAAGCGGGAGATGTCTACCAGGGGGTAACGCTAATGAATACGGAGAGGCAGTACAGACGGTGTCTCTGAGCAGCGCCAGATGACGAGCAAAAAGCCGTAAAAAGCAGTCTAAGAGGAAAAAGCTTACATGCATACGTCTCTACCATCTCCAGCGTATCCGGGCTGTCACAAGCGCAGCATGAGGGGAGCACAACAGAAACACATTGTTTCAAGCCAGCCCAACCATGTCTGGCTAAATTCTTCCCTGTGCGCTTCTTCGAAAAGAGGGGATGGGGAAGCTTTGCCTCGCCTTGTGAGCACACCAGACTAATTTGTGGCAGGATTATCAGATTACGAGCTGCTGCGGCGCTTGAGCGAGCGAGCAGGCGCAAGTGCCTCTGAGAGCTGTCTTTCCTCATAGTGTGCATGCCCCTTGGCCGTGTATTTGCAGCGGTGCTTGACAGCTCCCGTGTTTGCATTGTGGAACGCTAGGCAAGCGCAGCCTTTTTGGAGCACGCATGCCCACCAAGGGACGCCTTCGAAACACACCTTGCAGAGGCAGCGATAGCTTCCCTTGGTGTTGATGCAGATGGCCTTGTTGTGGCAGATTGACTCCGAGAAGGCTTCGCATTCGTTGATGTCTTCGCATGTTGTGCCGTCTCCAGTGTAGCCTTTAGGGCATCTGAGAAGAGTGAAGGACAGAGACACCCCAAAAAGCGCAAGAGGGAGGCTTTCAAAAGAAGCTGTCTTTCTCTGGCGGCTGCCCTTGCGCGCATTATAGTGCCGTGCTCAAAGTTGTACAGCAGAGAGCAAGTCTGCGAGAGAAAATTCAACAGAGACGCTTTTATTGGAGTACAATGCGCAGCATGTCTGTCCACTTGCAAACGCCACGCCTCTTCCCCGTTTCCCTCCCTCCACGACGCCGTTAAATTCGTCTTCTAGCATCCTGATCGCACGTTTTCCAACATCGCCCTTTCCTCTCACCTGCAGACATAACGACCCTTAGGGCCCTCCCATATAGTTGCAACAACGGGGGTGTTCTCCTGGAAACACGCAACAGCCACGCATGCAGCGGCGAAAAACTGGAAGAAAGCGGGGGGGAAGGAGACTGCCTTCGCGCCAAGGCAGCCATTACACGTTTCCACCGATTCGGGGAGCATCACGCAGAAAGGAGTCAGTTGTTGCTGCTCTTTTCTGCTCTCTCCTCCCCGCGCGCACGCTCATAGACAGACACGCAGGGAGGAGCAGCACCAAAAACACCACCCCCCTCCCCCCTCTCATACGCGGCTCGCGTGCTCAAGAAGGCGCACGGAGGAAGAAGGGGAAAAAACTGCACAGCCTCCGCAACCCCCCCTTTTGTGTGTATATGTGTGACACATGGGGACTGCCCGTGTGTTGGCGAGGGCGTAATTACAAACAATACAGACTGCAGCTCCTGGAAAGGCTGCACAGACTTCTTGCACGTGCCTCGGCTTCCGCCTTCAGGCGATCCTCGAGAAGCATCCGATCCGCCTTGCTTCGCCTTTTTTCGCTCTCGTCTTCTGCGTGCTGCTTGGATTGCTGTCTTCTCGCTTCCTCAGCGACTTCTTCTTCGTACGCCTCACACAACGCTATCTCCGCGCACTTGTTCCCTACACAAGCTCCTTTCGGCTGCGAAGAAAGGGCAGGCAGGCACTTCAGAGAACACAGCCGTGAAAAGAGGAGGCTTAGACGTGTCTGCATGAGCGATCCAGCCAAGCGGACCGCCTGTTTCACCTGCAAGACACTTCTGCGCCTTCTACCTGCCCCCATTCGCAAACCCCTCCGCCTCGACGGAAGCACAAACAGCTCACCTCCTGCTGCTCAAGAAGATCCTCGGCAAAGCGATTGAGATGCGGGCAGTCTCCCCTGTCAAATTCATAGCTGCAGTGGAGGCGCACAGACAGGGGGAGAACAAACAGAGCGACGCCACTTATTCAGGACGGGTTGGCATTTATATAGCCATTACTCACACACACACGCTTCATATATATATATATATATATGGCCATTACTCACACACACCCTTCATATATATATAGATAGCCATTACTCACACACCCACTTCATACACAGCCATTGCTCACACACACACTATTCATATACAGCCATTACTCACACACCCACTTCATATATAGCCATTACTCACACACACACACACTATTCATATACACCAATTACTCACACACCCACTTCATACATAGCCATTACTCACACACACACACTATTCATATACAGCCATTACTCACACACCCACTTCATATATAGCCATTACTCACACACACACACACTATTCATATACAGCCATTACTCACACACACGCTTCACATGTATAGCCATTGCTCACACACACACTTCATGTATATAGCCATTACTCACACACACGCTTCATGTATATAGCCATTACTCACACACACGCTTCACATGTATAGCCATTGCTCACACACACGCTTCATGTATATAGCCATTACTCACACACACGCTTCACATGTATAGCCATTGCTCACACACACGCTTCACATGTATAGCCATTGCTCACACACACGCTTCATGTATATAGCCATTACTCACACACACGCTTCATGTATATAGCCATTACTCACACACACACGCTTCATGTATATAGCCATTACTCACACACACGCTTCACATGTATAGCCATTGCTCACACACACGCTTCATGTATATAGCCATTACTCACACACACGCTTCACATGTATAGCCATTGC